>NC_056739.1:1940362188-1940492188 GCF_019279795.1 Protopterus annectens | reverse complement strand
TGCTATTCTTGTGTAGACAATGTCAGATTCGACATTGTTGGCTTTAGAGAATACAATAGATAATTGTGTTCTGATGAGGTTCAAGTACAGTGTTGTCAAGCAATCCTAAGATCTGAATATAATGGCATGACTTATGATGTGCACAAAACAGGCTTTCAATACCAACTAGATATGAAGAAACAAATTCAAAACTCCAAGATAAACGAACAGGCAAGGAGGCTAGATTCAATCCAAAATTTATTCGCAAATTCCACAGGTAAAGTAAGCGCTTTTGGTTGGCAAATAGACAACCTTCTTCAGACATTAAATTCTAGAATTAAATGAGAATTTAAACAAAACAACTTGATGACATTATTTCATCCTAATCATGAATTAAAGTCACACTCACCTTATATTAACTAGATTACTTCAAATATAAAATGTAAAACATAAGACCACAAGACCTCCATATACTCATTCTTATAAAAATAGAAAGCACATGTATAAAAATAAATGACCTTAAAAAAGTGGTACAGTTTTAAAATTGTATAAATATACTTGAAATTTATTATGTTATTGTAATTAACATCTCTCCAAGGATTTAAGTTTTAACAAACATTTCAGGGAACACATTTCATTAAGTCCGGGGAACATATAGGCATTTGTTAACAATTGCCACCAAAGCTCCCTATATTCTAAGGTTAAGGACCAAGGTCCACCCCTAGGGTTAGTCTTCACTTGTTCAATAACTGAAAATAAGAAAAAATGGTCTTTGTTCTCATTGATATGCCTTGCTAGGGCATTTGTACAGTCATTCTTTGTAATACAATACAAATGTTCATAAATTCTCCATTTTAAGTGGCGCTCAGTCTTACCAGTATAAAATTGGGGGCAGTGTTGGCATTCAGCTAAATAAACAACCCCATTGCTGTCACAATTATATCTGTTCTTAATATAATAAGTAGTAGATCTAATAGAAAATCTTTTAGATGCTTTAATATAATTACACTGGGGACAACATCCACATTTAAACATCCCACCTGGTCTAAAAAACTGGGATGCTTACTCTCAATCATATTTTTAAGATTTTTACCTCTTTTATATATGATTTTAGGACATTCAGGTACCTTATTTCTCAGACTACTATTATCCATTAAAAAAGGCCCAATTCTTACATCTGATAGCTTGTACTTCATGGGCATCAAGAGAAAAGGCAGCAATAAAAGAAAGAGAAAAGGAAGTAACCAAATTATCTTGTAAAACATTATTATGTAAGACATTATCATCCTGCATAAGGCCACTTAAACTTGAACGTTGAGGATGAATACTATTGTTCAGTATGGATTTAAACCAACCTGAAGTATGTTTTTGAGTAACTTCATCTATTAACCCCTCAATCAAATTTTGGGGTAACCTCTTGCAAGAACCATCATCATAAGGTTGTCACATTCATTTGAAAATTCATGATCCAAAGTGATCATATGGGCAGCCCTCACCAGCTGTCCTTTTACATCAGACCATTTCTGAAACAATGGCTGGGAACTTTCAAAATGTAGAAAACAGTTCGAATAAGTTGGTTTATGATAAATTTTTGATGTGTAACAATTATTAACAATATCTTTACATAATAAACATCCAAAAATTTAATACAATCAGTTTTAAATTCAAATGTGAATTTTAAAAAGGAAGTAAGGTCAGAAATCATGTCTACAAAATGGGCTGCTTCAATGTTATTACCCTTAAACAATATAAAAATATCGTCAAGGTAACATGTATACCACATTACATGTTTTTTTAAACATGTCATGTTTAAAAAGTAAGGTGGTCTCCCAGTGTGACATAACACAATTAGCAAAGCCTCCCCCCACATGGGGAGCCCATAGCTATACAAGACATTTGGAGAAAGATATCCCCACCAAACATAATATTTCATCTGCATTATTCATGTAGGGATGCTTATCTCATGCATCCTCCCCATTGTTATGTCACCTTGTGTGACAGTCATATAATACACATTTTTACTGTGCAAGTCCCTACTGTACCATACTGATATGCGACTGGTGTTGCTGCGACAACCATCTCCCATTGACATGCTCTCATCTACTACAAATTAGGTTGTTTCACCTGTTCTCTTTCCCTGTGTTCATTCCTACAATTCATCAGTGTGTCCCTATTCAATACACACACACTTCCCCAGAGTATTTATTTTACATGGCAGTCCATGTACCATTACAGATCATTTATGCAACTTTAGTACAGAATGCCAGGAATGGAATTTCACAATAGTCCACACTGTAGTTACACTGTCCTGTACTCTATTTGGACCATATACTTAGCATTCATACCGCTCAACTGTCCAGATTTTGCAGAATGTCCAAATCAAATTTGTGGCTTTCTGTTATATCACTGGGATGATATCAGGACTGATGTGACCCAGTATCGCATACATTTGTGTTAAGATGCATGCTCAGAAGGATTTGAAGTATGAAACTCAAATTTATACAGTAAATTTGATTTGAAGTATGAAACTCAAATGTATTGCATACATTTGAGTTTCATACTTCAAATCCGTCAGAGCATGCATCTTAACGCAACCCCCTGGTTATTCTACAACATTTATATAGGGCAAATATGTCAAATATGTCCCTATTTCTGATTCATTGTCCTCCTGTTGTGTTGGTCTTTCCCCACGTGTCTTGCACTAAGAGACTGAAAGCTATCTGTGAAGCCCTCAGGACCATTGTGGCATTCAGGGCAAAACCATGGACTGTCAGTGCTCTGATTAAAACGGGAGTGCTATTTTTGTTCACTTACATGGTTTCCTGGACGGCAACACTGTTGTCAGCCATGAAACCTTGCTTATTTATATTTAAACCAGGTGTGCGGCATGAATATGCAATGCACACTGCTGCTCGCCATGCACCACTGCTCACACACGTAAACTCTGTGTAGGCTTCATACAAAGCCTACACGGAGGTTATTGAATCCCAGGGTCTATTTTGACATAGTGTCATGATGCACACCAGTGATTATCTGGTTATCCCTCTATTACTAATGATGGCATTAGACACCGGTAATCAAAGTAAAATTGATTCACATAATGGCAGCATAACAGAAAAGGAGTTTCATGTCACATTTCCAGCTGTTTAACCAGCACACCAGACTCAATGCATTACGGGATTATGCAGTTGTTAAAGACATAGTTACATGTATATATGGTAAAAGTTGTTTATCATTGCAGTTAGATTAAGACCATCTACAACAAGAGAAGGTGAGATAATGAATGGTACAGCAGAGAAATCAAAGTTCAACTCATCAGAGTATTAACTTTGCTAATTAAAGCAAGGGGCAGTACTAGATTTAAAGCCTGTCATTTATCCTGACTTCATAATATAATTGCAAATACAAAAATAAGTATATTGTTTGCCAAATGGTTCTTGGAATTCATAAATTCCAATGCCTTGGATCAACAAATTCATAGTCCCACCAGGGGCTCCAATATCCTAGACCTGGTCATTACCAACATGGGAAATCGAGGATCCACACCTATGGTCACCTCCTCGTTGGTCAGGTCTGACCATATGCTAATCACCCTTGACATCCACATCCCACCCCCACCCCCCAGTAAGGAAACCTCCATAAAAAACTTCTCCAAAGCCAATTTCATGCTACTCAAGTCAGAAGTGACAAACTTCATGACACCCATGCAGAGAGGAACTGAAAGTTTGACTGCAGAATCCTACACTAAGGCACTGTATGAGCACATCAACTCATGCATGAATTGTGCCATCACCAATAGAACCAAGATGCTCTCCTCCAAAAAAAGGAAGCCAATCTGGTGGCCCCTTGCCATAAACAAACTTTACAACAAAAGGAAGAAACTGCTGCAGAAAACAGAAAAATCCCAGGATGCAAAAAACTCCCTTACCAGCCTCAGTAAGAAGCTGAGATCCCTCATAAAATCCTCCAAAACTAGTTACGAAAATATAATTGCCAAAGATTCCAAAGACAAGCACAAGGCATTCTATAGCTATGTCAAGAATCTAAATGACAATGCTCAGATCTGCTCTGAGCTACAACAGAATGGCATTACATATACTGATCCCAAAGACATTGCCAATATCCTGGCATATCGATTCAGTGCAAACTTGACCCCCTTCTCACCCCCTAAAGGGCCCATCTCAGTACCGAAAGATTGCCAAATTCCGGTAATAACGGCCACACAGGTAAAAAATGCACTCTCCAAAGATAACACCCATGGGACCAGATGACATCCCAGGCTGTGTACTACATGAACAACAAAATGAACTGGCACCTCACCTAAGTGTCATGTTTAATCATAGCCTCACCTCAGGCTTTGTGCCCACTGAGTGGCACACAACTACAGTTATCCCTCTCCACAAGGGGGGATCCACCTTGGATCCTGGGAACTACCTCCCCATCAGTTTGACGAGCCTGATCTGCAAGGTCATGGAACTTATAAACAAAGACATTGGCAACTTTCAAACACTGGACCCCACGCAGTTTGAGTTCATGAAGGGCTGATCTTGTCTTCTGAACCTGATTGACTTCTTTGAATTAGTCTCCAGAGCTGTGGACAAGGGTAAGGTGGTCCATGCAGCCTATCTGGACCTTGCCAAGGCCTTTGACACCATCCCCCACTTTGGAATCATAGATAAACTTACTAAGCTGGGCATTAATCCCTACGTCACTTGATGGGTTGCCAACTGGCTTACTGACAGAACCCACACTGTAAAAGTAGCCGACTCCAAATCCAGCTCCAGACAAGTGACAAGTGGAGTACCTCAGGGTTCAGTCGTGGGACCGCTCTTGTTTGGCATCTACTTCTCTGAAGTATAGGCTAACACTAAGGGACTCTGGCTAACAAAGTTTGCAGATGACTGCAAACTGGGAGACATTACTGAATCCCCAAATGATGTGGATATTCTACAAAAGGGCCTTACAGTAACAGATGCTTGGTGCCAGAGCCATGGGCTCAAGCTCAATGCCAATAAATGTATAGTTATCCCCTTTGGGAAAAAACATGTACCCATGAATTACCACATAGGTGGCAATACACTAAACACAGAAAGTGTGATAAGAGACTTAGGAACACAGGTGGGCAGCGGTCTCACCTTTGATAACCACATCGCCACAACAGTCAGGAAATCCTTCTATGTGACACACCTCATCATTAAGGGCTTTTCATCCAGAAAAAAGGAGGTCATTGTCCCACTGTACTCATTCCTCATTAGACCGATTATAGAATACAACACCCCATTTGGTATGTACCTCTCAAGACATCTGCAACAATTGGAAAGGCCGCAGATAATACCTCACTAAAAGAATTACAGTCCTAAGGCAGATGCCCTATGCTGACCATCTAAAAAAACTCCACCTATACTCTGTCGCATATCATCTACTCAGAGGCGATCTCTGCTTAACATATAAGGCCATGCCAAACCCAAAGCTGTTGGACATGCTGCACTTAAAAAATCCCAATCCCTCAGAGACACACACTCCAGGGATCTAAATCTTGTCATCAAAATGAACAAAACATGCTGGAGGGATAGGTTCCTGACACAGAGATTCCCCAGACTCTGGAATAGACTGCCCATACATGTCAAGCAGAGCGGCTCTTTGGCCCTCTTCAAAAAGAACCTTGATGATTGGATGGGAGATAGGAAATTCACCCCTGGGATCACGTCAGTTGCCCTGCTAGACAGGGATCCAGGGAAGTAAATACTGTGGGAAGAAATAGCCAGGGAATTGTTATGGCTAGGCTTGTATAGGCCCAGGGCCAATAGCCTAGTACCAACTTATGAACCTATGATAACTCTACTACACTGGCAGTCCATTATTTTAAGTATGATGCACTCGATCCCAGGTTCTGTAACCTTGGAAGATGTTATATGATGTAAGGAGGTGTTGGATAAGGAGTGTGTGGGGGCATTTGTCCTTCACTAAACCCATGATTGCAAAGTTCTTTTTGTTCTGAAGGTTTAATGCGATGGTCCAATGATATAGTATGTCTTAACAAACCATATTATATCCAGATGTTGTCTGACTTGTGATTGATTGAACTGAGATTTCCACCTCAATCGGTCTGGTACTCTGAATTAACATCAGATTATCTGTCTGGTAACTAATACTGCAAGGATAATGTCTCCATTTCTTTGCTGCAATAAAGACAGCACAGACAAATGTAAGCTCTGACCGATTTGCAGGGCTGGAAGCCTACATTGTTTTGGGGGCATATGATCTCTCAGTCACACATATCACATATAGCAGTAATAACTCTGCATGCAAGACTGGGGACATTTTTTCCCAAATAGTTTCAACTATGGGATTGAGGGTTAGCAGAGATATTTTTTTTTCCTTGACAGCAGCATAAAACATTTTGAAGTTAGAGTGCCAAGGTACATTTTCTTTTAATTTTGCCAGCCAATAAACAGAAACATACACATTCTGATGACAGATAAGGGCCACCTAGGCCATGCACTCTACCCATATCCCTACCAGACAGAAAATATACAGATTCTTCATAATCTGCAAGTTATCTTCTCTGCCCTTATAATAATAAATGCAATATGTTACTCCTGTGTATGTTTAAATTCTATCACAGTTCTCACTACACCCTCTTCAGAAAGCTAGTTCTTTACCTACTAGGAATATAAGGAGTGTCTTCATAAAATCTTCAGATTTATTGAATGAAAAGTAAGCCCAATGTCCTTCTTTATAAAGTCTTTTTTGATTTGAACAATTGCATCAAATGTTTGAGCACACTAAACTAAATAACTGTTTTCACTCATGCCCAGAATGATTGTTCAGATCATAAAAGCTATATTGGTTACACTTTACAAATCTCTAGTGATTCCCAGACATTTACACACATCAAAAATAATGAACACATGACTAGCTCCCAGTGTTTTCAGTCGAGGTATAATCTTTTCTAACCGGTACCAAGACAACATATCATGCAGTCACTATGTTCATTCAAATAGAGTATGATTAAGAGCATTTAGTTCTGACAGCAAACACTCAGTGAACAATGTTCATTCATTTAGGAATGACTGGATTTCAAATGACTCTCATTCCATTGCTTCAACAAGATAAGATGCTCATGTCACTGTAAGAGAATTTCTCCTTTAAGGATTTTTTTCATTTATGATTTCAAGGCCAGCAACAAATCTTTCAGTATCACAATACTCAAACCTTTATTTTTATCTTGATTCAAAAAATAATCATCAAAGACAATGAACCATTTCTGAGGCAGCATCTTTAACAGCCCCCAGTACCCATTCCTAAAATATTGGCTTTGCAAACATATTACATGTATGCTGGGTTAAGTAAGCTATGTGCATTCTGTTACAGTCCATATGCACTGCATGATAATACATCAAAGGTCCATGTTAACATCTGAAAAAATATAATAGTGTGCAAAGCACTCACATTTCTTATAGCACCTACTGAAACCGGTTACTATGTGCCACACCACACCTTGAATTTCTTTGCCCTTAATGACTGCAAAGTATTTCTTTAAAGATGTTTAGTCCTGAAACTGTAACTTTGTTTAGAAACTGGGCAAACAGTACATTAAACCCTGATTGGAGGATGAATGTTCTCTAGCAGGGTATTAATGCATAGGTAATGCCTACTAAAAAACAAGTCCACTGTTTCACTGTCGTGAAGCTTGGACAATTAAAAAGTAAATGGACGCCAGTTTTTATGCTCACTGAACAGTGTTTTGCAAAGTAGAAACTGTAAAATTAAAAAAGAACTAAAATAATAAAAAAAAACAGGTGCTTGTGTGTTTGTGTGTGTGTGTGCTTGCATATATGAGAGCATAAGTGAGAGCAAGTGTGAGAGCGACACACACATATACAGAGACACTACTGACTACAACGGGCAGTCCATCCTCATATGTCTAAAAGCAGCGATATGAAACTCTTAATGCTATGCATTACTGACTGACGATGTTCATTCTATATTTTACCTAAAATGTGTAGCACTAAGCAGAAAAATCATGGACATTTTTTGTTTGTTTGTTTTTTTTGGGGGTGGGGTGGGTAGATTAGAAATGCCTTGCATTTTATGCACTTTTTTCCTTTTATTTTCTTATTATAAGACATCTTAGGATGTGTTTGTGCAGCAAATTGGCTGTTAATTGATGTGTGTGCATGCGTGCCTGTGTGTGTGTGGGAGGGAGTGGATGTTTCTGTCAATGCTTATGTGTGTCTGTCTGTCTTTCTGAATGTATGTGTGTTTTATGTGTGTGAATCTGTCTGTCTGAAATTCTGAATGTATTTGTGTGCATGTGTGTGTATATATATTAAATGTTTGCACAATTTGTATTTTGGATATACAATACTTCTACCAACAAAAATTACATATACTACAGCAAGCTTGAAATATTAGAAAGAGGAACTATTTTACATCAAAATATAATATAGATATAGATAGATAGATAGATAGATAGATAGATAGATAGATAGATAGTAATTAAGTTAACAGATGCATTTTCTTAGCACAAGAATGCCCTCCAAGGTGTATGTTATTGTGGAAATAATGCCCCTTAAAGGGTGCAAAGTCATCTGCCTGTGGCATTGAGCCTCAGAACACTTCTGGTCATGCATTATTTCTACAATAACACATTGCTTGCTAAATAACCTCCAACCTGTAAATTGCTTTGATGTCCACATAACTGCAAACAATACTCTTCATGAGGCTTTATCTACAAGCTCCATTGGAGAGCATAGCATTTTCCATTACTAATTAAATCATTGGCAAACAGTTGCTTAATTAATGCAAGTTATTGTGATATTGATAGTTTAAAAATATTTATTATTATGATGTAGAAGATATATACATTTTGCTGACTGTAATTATGTTTATACTTATTGAAAGTTGTGTCTGCTGTGGTACCAATGATTTTAAATTAAGGAATTATCATTGAGTTAGAGTCCAGTCTGGTTATGCCCTGGTTACCTTTTTAGATTCATTTAGCATGGCTTTGCAGATATAAGTATAATATCTTTTGTCAAGCCCTTGACAAAGGCACATTATTCAAACCTAACTGATGGTTCATAAAGGCCATACAGTGAAACATCTTGCAGATTTTACACAAAAATCTGACACTCTAATGGCCTTATGTCACACAAAATAATAGTGCTCTGTACATTCTAAATACTGAAATTTACTTGAGTCTCGGTTATTTAGACCATACCTGCCAACTGTCTGTTTTTTACCAGAAAATTTAAAATGTATCCTTAAAATAAAAGGATGCCATAAAATGCTGAGTTGCCCTTTTATATTACAATTTGTTACAAAGTGATCCCTGGCCAGCCATATGCCACTGCATTGTCAGTTCATGCTCATGGCTCCATAAAATCATTGATGTGATAATGCCACTAAAGCACAGCCATGACTGAGTGCATCATAGAATGCCAGGAGATTAGCAAATGAGGAATCTGAATGATATGATCCAAATGAGAAGTGACTCAAGCTAGTAGCTGTTCTTCAAGACATGATTAAAGGATCAGATAGGATGTTTGGAAGTCTGTTCTACCATGTACAGTCACAGTATTGCTCTTACCTGCCATGTTGCAGGTAAGAAAATGGGACGGCACACATCTCAACTAACTTCTGCAGTACTATAAATGGACAGCACATCTGTAGTGAAAAAAGGTGAAGATTTGTTATCACAAATAATGGTTCTAAAAATTATGTTCCATCTCCCCATATGATCTAGGATATGACATGCTTCTAAGCATCTGAAAATCCTACTATCTCTGACCACATTTCTGATGCTCGTGGCAAAATACAGGCACTCAGATCTTCATGTGTAGTTCCCTGCATTAGCTGACTTCCCATAGGATACAATAAAGCATTTTTTGGCATATAGTTTCATAAATAGCACATGGACTGCAACATTATAAATGTAAAGCTGAAAAGTAAACAGTTGTACATTGTTGAATAATATAGTATTCACTGCTATCCTAAATGGTAGCGTGTAATATTGATGCATTTCTAGTTCCATAAGCATTGTTTAATTTGACCCCAGTTGTCAAAGGTACACCAGGCAACTATTGACTGGGCACAAGCTCACTCTTGTAGTTACAGCTCTAGGCTCCTTTGGATGTTCCTCACTATAAGACCTCATAAACCCAAAGCCGAAGACCAAAAAATAAAACGTTCTCTGAATTGTAGCAAAATGCATTGGCAGTATTAGCTAGCACATCACTATAATTAGATAACTAGCCAGCCAGCCACTAACAAGTACACTTATTCATTCATTTAAGGAGCCAAGCAGCTACAGCTGTTTAAATGAATGAATGAATGCCAGTATTGCACTTGTACTCGATCAGCTTTTCTGATCACTCAGCTTTGTGCTTAGAACAGCTGCCCCACCCCATTTACGCCTCTCTAGTTACCAGTCTGGGTGGAGTATCAATAAAAGCCAGTTGTTGTCTGCTATATTTTATTTGTTTAGAGTGTATATGTGTATGTGTGTGTCTATGTGAGTATGCTTTAGTGGTAGGAACTACCTACTAGGAATATGGTTTGCAGCTAAAACTGTGAGTACTGTTTGAACTCAATAACAGGGAGATATTTTGAACCT
The DNA here is from genome assembly GCF_019279795.1 of Protopterus annectens. Lineage (NCBI taxonomy): Eukaryota > Metazoa > Chordata > Ceratodontiformes > Protopteridae > Protopterus > Protopterus annectens. The sequence continues at coordinate 1,940,481,588 of NC_056739.1, read as the reverse complement.
GTATTTTTTATGACAAAGGTCAGTGTATTTACAGCTTAACACTCATATTATAATAAACATAAACTCAGGATTTTATTGTTCAAAAAAGTTTCACAAACAACTGTTCAAGTGTTGGAAACTGTACAACCTAGATAAATAATATCTAATTACTTTTCTTTAGCCAGGTTTAAGATTTCACTTAACAATGAGAAATTTCTTTCTGACTCCTTGTTTAATTTGATATTTACAGAAATGTGAACAATTACACTTATTTGTATATTTAACTGTATAACACTATGTTTCAAAATATCCCTGGAATACAGGGAACTAGTTTGGCAAATTAAGTTAAATGCTGCAAAAGCACCAGGGATGAACGAACATGTTAGTATAAGTAGTGTATTAAAACAGAGAAGGGCAAAACTATAATAGAATAAGGTTAATGTAAAAATCTATGGACACTAGAAAAACAGGTTTTAAATGATTTTATGATTTTAAAACTTGGGATATTTTTATTTTTTATTTATTTATTTACTTATAAATATATATAATAAAGTATTACACATGTAATTTATAATCATTTATTAATTATTTATTATCTATTTATTATTACAAGAAATAAACTATGTATTTATTTGTTTATTATTTATTATTTATTTAACATTCTAATGATTAAATTATAAATAATATAATGTTTTATTTACATAGTAAAAATGGAGAACAAAAACTCTTAAATGTGCACATACAAATTCATAGGTATATATATTAGGATGCATAATAATTATAGTAAATTAATGTAGAGGCAAAAACAAATATTTTATATTCAGATAAATGTTAATAATTTTAAACAAAGATCAAAAATCCATAAAATGTGAACACATTTAGTGTAATTAATTAAATGACCCAAGGTTAAAAGATGGCAAGTACTAGTCACGATCAGCCCTTAAAAGCATTTTAAAAAACAATGATGCTGCTTACCTAAGTAAAGGAGCCCAATACAAAGTAAAAAAAACAGTTTTTTTCATCATAGAAATAGTAGCCTGGTTATAAGTCAATTTTATACACAAACACAAACAAAAGGTTAAATGAAGTATTTTACAACAGGGAAGATGAGTTAAAGAACGAAAAATATGTTGCAAAATTGCAACATTTATTAATTACTGATTCTTTAACCTTTTAAAAACTTTTTAAGAATTTTAATACAACTTATCTTATAAAGGGAATATAACCTTAACTATAGGAATGTTTAAAAAAAGTCTTAATTGAATAATGAGACAACTAACTGTGGTATAAAGTAAAATTATCTTGGCTGACTTATTGGATTATTTAGCTGTGGTGTACGTTGTTTCCAGTGAAGAACAGTATTTTATATATATTTGTTGGTACAGACTTCACCAAATATTTGTGGTTCTACTTGTTTTACTTCAATAAATTTGGACTGTTTAAGAAACGCTGGTTCCGTTCCGTTTCCTGCTGTGGTGCTTGGTTCAAACTTGGAGGTTGTCCTGCATTGTTCTTGTTTGCTTACATGTTTCAAAATATACAACGTATAATGTGAATATCAATGATTAGTCTGTAGTAATGTTATGCCATGTGTCTCATAATAAGAAATGCTTATATTTTGCATTATTTTGTCACTCTCAGTTTTTTAAATGTGCGTTTCTGAGTGGGGTTATCTCATAGTCCTACTGGAAGTGGAAGGTGTATGGTATTCGTTTTGCACATTTTCTGCAAATTAGCTTTCCAGATGTTTGGCTGGATGATTCTGCATTCATAGGTTTATAGGTCCATAGGTAAGTACTACGCTAGCTGTCCTTGTGGGCCATTTTAAGTCTAGCCAGTTTCTCTTTTTGTGCTCAAAATAACCACATTTGGCTATAGATTGGCCTTACACATGCTATGGTCGATAATACTACCCCTAGTTAGAAAAACTGGGTCATACCATAGATAATTTGATGGTACTCTGTCAACTAGTAGTACATGGGTCAGTCTTGGGGTAAAATGTCTGTTTTTCATTTACATATCTAATCCATGTTAGAATATGGACAGGAATGAGCTTTTTTATGTGGATGGGAAGTTTGATTTACATCAGCGGTATCTTCTGCGAGATATACCTGTCCATTCAAGCTGTTCTGTTGATATAGCAGAAGAGGTTTAAACCCTTAGACCAAGAATTTCTGATACACTTTGACTTGCTAATGTGTAGTAAAGCTATCAGTATTAGATCAGAGGATGCCTTTTAGGCCAGGCACAAGTCACTTTCTCAACAATCTGTAGGGCACTGACTATAATAACTGGGATTTTAGTCAGTCCATAAAGAACATATTGGTAAAGCTTTGAATGCTTTTAGTAAAATATTTCTGTAGGCATTCTTGTTGCATATGATGGGACAGATACATGCCAAAGGGATCATTATACACAATGACTGGCCTAATGAGGGATGAGTAAAACAGACATTGATATCTCTAGGCACAGACACAATCCCTTTGTTTATAAGCTGTGCAATATAGAAGGGCTTTCTTATGAAAAAGTACACGTTAGTCAAAAGATAGTTAACTGACCACATAAGTTCCCAAATCCTGAACAACTGGGTTCCACTCTTAGGGGAGTAATTTCAATGTGGTAGTTACCCAGGGTAAATTACTTTGCAAAGGATATGATAAGGCATTCTTTGGCATACAGATTCAGTCAATGATTTTGGCACAAGTTATTTATCTGTGACAAACCTTGCTGCAGGATGTTTAAGTCATTTAAATATACTGTGACTGCTTCTAGCTTGCAATCATCTGTAAACTTAGTCAGCCAGAGCCCTTTCTTTGGCTTTTACTTCAGAGAAGTAGATGTCACACAGGAGCGACCCCAGCACAGTACCCTGGGGTATTCCACTGGTAACAGATCTGTTTGTGGAGGTAACTTCCCCTATATTGCTTTCCTGCACCCTATCTTTGAGCCGGTGTGTGACATAGGGGGTTTATTCTCAGTTTATTGTTCTACTCTGCCTGAGTAGGGAATTGTGTCAATGGTGACCTTTTCAAAAACATCTACTAGGTTGAACAAGCATGACCTGCCCCTGACAAGTCCAAACTGAGATGGATCCAGTATTCGGAGGTTCCTATGTCCTTGTTCTTTAGTTCCATGACAAGTCTTTCCATGGCTTTGCATATGAAGCTGGTCAGACTTATGGGTCTGTAATTGCCTTGGTCTGTGGAATTTCCCCATTTACACAGAAGTATAATCACTGCTGTCCTCCATTTGCTTAGTACAAAACCTGTATGGAAGCTGAGGTTGAGCAGTGTCAGTAGGATGGTAGCAGAAATATGCTTCATGCTATATAAGATGCATCCAGAAATATTGTCAGGACCCATTGATGAAGTATTTTTTATCATTCAATTACTCTTTTAGGACTTGGTCTTGTGTAATAGCTGGAGGCATTCCAGTTTTTGGTATTTCTTGAGGGACAAAAGGACAGGTGAGAGGGGTAAAGTTACAGCTGAATTTAGCAGGTTCACTATATCTTCAGCGTCAGTGTAGGTAGCATAGGTCACAATCCACTCAGCACATTGCTGCATTGTGCTTTTGATATCATGAACATAACTAAAAATGCCTTGTGATTGTCTATGGATTGGGTAGATAAATTAGCTTCAAACTTGACTTTGTTAGATTTTTATTAAGCTGCTGAGTTGTTTGTTTATTTCAGTGTTAGAGCGCTCTGTCATTCTGGGAATTCTTCTTCTTACTTTTGGCTAAAATTATCTTCCTTTTATTGTAAAGCTAGTTGATATTATGGTTCCACAGTATGGGTTTATATCTGGGTTTGCCCTGCACTTGTTCTTACAGGGTACAGCTGCATCTATGCAGCTATTTAAATGCTGATATAGTTTGACAGTGTGTATTTCTCCATATTTAGTGGAGTTAACTGGGTATTGTTGGGATTTGAAGCTTGCCAATGTATTACTTAATAGTGGGTAGTTTGTCTTAGTGAAAGTTCTAAAGATACCTTGGATGGAAGACACCTCTGGCATTAATTTTATTTTGAAGGAGACGGCTTTATGGTCAGAACTAATAAGTGATGAAAATATGCAAGAAATAGTGCAAGATGCCCCCATATTAGTAAGGACATGATCTGAGATGTTGCTCCCCCCAGTGGACACTCAAACTGATTGTTCTAGGGTGTTTGTATCGACAAAGTCCAGGAATCTCTGTGTTTGTGCACTAATAGTGGTGTAAGTTTATCAGTTTATATTTGGATACATTTGCACACCCAGGACAATGGTATTGTATTTAATACTGAATGATTCTAGTTCATGCAGATAGGTATTGTGGCTTTCCTAGGTCATAAAGGGAGATCTATAGCTAGCTATAGATCTCCCTCTATGACCTAGAGGGAGATATATAGCTAGCTAGTATATGGTATAGGACCTGTTTGATGATTATTTTAATATTAAGAATCTCTCGTGCATCATGCTGCTTTACCATCCTTGATGTGAGCTTCTGTTACTCTGAAAGAATTTGACCAGTTTCATTAGACATGATCTACTCTTAAAAAAAACTGAACTGCTGGGTGTCAAACTTTATAAAACACTTTTGGTATCATAGTTAATTAGGTAAGTTATAATATATTCCATGTCTTTGCAGATGAGACTAATCAGGCTAACAGGTCTGTAGTGTCCGTGGTGAGCGGTGGGTCCACCTTTATCAAGAGGCATCACAATAGCTGTGCACCATACTTCTGAGACAAAAAAAAACAGTTGCTATTCTCAAGCTGAATAGCCGTAGCAGCAGGTGTGCTAGAGCAGATTTTGTACTCTTTATGAGGCAATGGGGTATATTATCAGACCCCATGGATCATGTATTTTTTTATTTTAGAGAGTAGCATTAGTAAGTGTTTGTTGGTTATGATGGAGAGGTTGAGATTCTGAGGATAGTTGAATTTTGATTAGTTGTTTGGGAATTTTGGGAAATGAAATTTGTACTGAATTTGTTTGCTAGTATTTTGGCTATAGCTACTGAATCTGACTAGGTAGTGCTGTTTTGGATGCATCTAAATAGCTAAACTTTCCTAATCTAACTATAGAATACTGTCCCTGATCTAAACTAAAACATAACAGCAAGGCAAAGGCAGGCTTACATTTGTTTTTTTTTTTTTGGTAAGTCCTTTTTCTTGGTATCCACTGCACAGCACCATAACTGACTGCAACTCCTAACTAACTGCTGCTCTTAACTAATTGCTCAGCAATCTCTTTTTATAGCACATATTAACAGTCTCAACTGTCTTATTTTAAAAATAACAGTCAGCGGTTTGAAAAAGTTATTTTTCCTGTCAATCAGCTGTTCAAATAATCACATATCTGCCAGGAACATTCTAATGACATCACCTACTGATCAGCTGATTCTCCACAGACAGTCTGTACATTAGAATCTCCCTCACAAATATGTGCAATTAGAAATGTATCAAAACACTGATAGATTCTTTAAACATTTAGTATAAACAGATAAATATTTAACATTTTAAAAACTTGTTTACATTTTTCACAATTAGACATGCTGGCATACAATACAAGTTATTCTGAGAATATATAGAAATATCCTGCCAGACATGTTAACACAGATGACAGTGTTTTCATTTTCTTCACATTTCTTCCCCCTTTATGACTCAAGCACAATTTTCAAGCGACCCAAGAAAACCTATGCATGAGAAAAATGGGTCTACCTGGGAATATTAACCCTCTCTTCTCCTGGACAATCCATCCACATTGGCATTATTAACCCACTGCAATGTTGTATGGTCATATCATATGCTTGAAATTCTAGACTCCACCTCAGTAACTTGGCATTTTGCTTACTGACCCTATTAAGTAATGTTAAAGGGCTGTTATCTGTGAGTATAGTGAATTTTCTCCCATAAAGATAGGACTAAATGTTATGCAGCTTTTGCAATGACCACACTATGGCCAGACACTCTTTCTCCATGGCTGCATAACACTTTTCTTTAGGTTGGAGTCTACGACTCAGATATACCACTGGTTGCACTTCTCCTTCAGTGGAAACTTGGCTAACTACAGCCCCCACCCCATAATTCTTTGTTATCATCTGGGATGGCTAATAGAGAGGGTCCTACAAAAATATCTTTACATTTTTTGAATACCTGTTCAAAATCTGTGGTCCACACTACCTTTTCCAGTTTATTCTTCCTAGTTAGGTTAGTAAGGGGTGCAACCATGGTACTGTAATTGGGCACAAATGTCCTATACTACCCTGCTGTCCCTAGAAATGCTCTCACTTGTTTCTTAGTAACAGGAACTGACACGCTTGAATAGTTTCCACCTTGACAGGTTCTGGCCTAATGTTATCACATCCAGCTCTGTGTCTTAAGTAAGTGACCTCTGCCATACCCACTTGACACTTACTGGGTTTAATGGTTAATCCTGCCCAACTTAATCTATCCAACCCCTCCCTAATATGTTGGTCTGCAAATGCCCATAGCATAGTCTTCAATGTACAGTTTAACCTTTCCACAAGACCATTAGTCTAGGGATGGTAGGGGTGGTCTTTAGATGTTTCACTCCACAATGCTTCTACAGAAAAGTCAGCAGGTCTGACTTAAAGTTTACACCTCGGTCAGTCAGTATTTCCTGTGGAAAACTTACTCTGCTGAAGATTTCTAGCAAAGCATTTGTCACATTCTCTGCCTCAACAGATGACTGAGCCACTGCCTCAGGATATCTGGTAGCATAGTCTGCTACCATCAAAATGTATTTCTTTTCTGTAGAACTTGGAGTACTCGGGGTCCCACAATATCCAGGGCCACTCTCTGAAATGGCTCTTCAATAACAGGCAAAGGCATAAACTGAGCCGTAGCCTTGTCCACTGCTTTATTAACTTTTTGGCACTGTTCACAAGTCCTACAATATCCTACCACATCCCTCGCAATCCCAGGCCAACAGAAAATATGCATAATATGTCTGTTAGTATGTCTTATGCCCATATGAGCTGAGAAAGGAATGTCATGTGCTATGGCTAAAAGTGGTAGACCATAAGCTCTAGGTACTACCAACTGTCATATTACTTCACCTTCTAGCCCACCTCAAGGAGTCCATTCTCTATACAATAAACCTTTGTTCTAGTATATAGACTGCCCTCTTCCTTGAGCCTCAGTTCCCTCCTTAGCCATTTCCCTAAAGCTTTGTAACATAGGATTCATAAGTTGAGCCTGTATGAACTCTACCTTTGTGACCTTCCCCAGGCCCCCTGCTGCAGGAAGCCTAGTCACTTCTGACAGCTGCACCTCACTGTCACTCTGGGTTCCACCACTCACCTCCATCCTCGCAATCACCATGTGCAAGGGAACATCAGTACCCACCAACAGCTGTGGCTCACATTCAGACTTACTGCTACCAGATAGCACCTTTTCTGAAACAGCCACCATGCTAGTCCCGACTTCAGGTATGAGCTCATTCTGGGTCTTTCCCAGACTACCGGACCTACATGCCTTTCTCCAAGCCTGACTGCATGTCACTGCATGTACACAAAGTACTGCATCATCAAAGTCATTCCCTATCAGGACATCTGCAAGAATATCCTCAAACACACGTACCTGCTTGCTTCCTCTTCCACCCTTCAGTCAAGATGAACCCTAGCCAAATGTATTTGGAATGGGGTCCCTCCCAATGCTCTGACTGGAGTGGACTGCCCAAACAAGTAATGATGTACTCTAACTACTGCAGGCCTCACAATGCTTATATCAGAAGCTGTGTCTCTCTTAGCAGTTACCTGTTTACCATCTACTAAGGATATACATTTTGGAGATATTCTGGCACCCCAGTTGTTTCTAAACAACTTACAATTGGTATTTTGTCATCCATACTTACTGGCTACCTCATCTTCTGTTTCTCACCTTGCCTTGATGGACATTTGGCTGCTATGTGTCCCCTCTGGTTACACTTAAACATCTAATCCCTAACTGTGTTCTTGGATTAGTAGTTTCCCCATTACTGGTGTACTCTATTGGAGTGGTTTAGACTGTCCCCCATGGGTTCCCTTATATCTATATGCAGCACTGGCTATCCCTTTGCTATGCAGTAGTGCTCTGCTTGCCAAGTAGAAATCCCCTTTTTTCCTCAGCTCCTCTGCAGAGTTAAACTTATGGTCTGCTTACCAGACTCTCAAGTCATCAGACAAAGTACTGAGGGCTTGCTCCCTCACCAAAAGGTCTGCCAGTCCCCCAAAAGGGGTGACCTGACACCCACTCCCCATCTGTGAAAGTAAGTACTTAAGTCAGTAATATAGTCACATACACTTTCATTCAAGAAACTTTTTCTAATTGCTCAGGTGTAAGTTTGAAACAGTCAAGCAAGCAACATTTCCCTTTGTCATAATGCAAAAAATCTACATTATTTAATTTGCTACAGCCTGAATAGCTTTACCATAGAGTAAGGGAGTCAGCAGCCAAACCCAGAGATCATGGTCAACATCATATTGTCTACATACCTTCTGAAAAATATGAATAAAACTATCAAAGTCATCCTCATCCTTGTACTGAGTAAAATGTTTATTGATCTTTACAGCTTCTGGGATCTATTTATTTCCTTCCCCATTACCTCCATGACCCTCTCAAAAGGTTTGAAGCTCCATTTAATACTCACACTGTCTCTTGTTGTCCTTGGCTACTAAATGCCTCAACCTCTCTGCTGATTCCAGTTAAAGATGTTTGGTTTCCAATTCATGTAGGTGCAGTTTCTCCAGAATACTGTCCCTGATCTAAATTAAAACATAACAGCAAGGTAAATACAGGCTTACGTTTTGTTTTTTTTTTTTTTGGTGAGTCCTTTTTCTTGGTATCCACTGTGCAGCAGTGTAACTGACTGCAACTCTTTAACTGCTGCTCTTTAACTGCTCAGAAGTCTCTTTTATTGCCCAGGTTAACAGTCTCAATTGTCTTATTTGAAAATAAACAGTTAGTTGTTTGAAAAAGTTTATTTTTTCCTGTTAATCAGCTGTTCAAATAATCACATAGCAACCAGAAACATTCTAATGACATCACCTACTGATCAGCTGATTCTTTACTGACAGTTTGTACTTTAGAATCTCTCTCACAAACATGTGCAATTAGAAATGTATCAAAACACTGACAGATTATTTAAACATTTGTATAAACAGGGAAATACTCAACATTTAAAACACTTATTTACATTTTCACAATTAGACATGCTGGCATACAAGTTAATCTGAGAATATCCAGACATTTCCTGCTAGATATGCTAACACGGATTACAGTGTTTTCATTTTCTTCACAATGCTAATCTAAATTCATTGTTTGACTTCATTTTCCACATGGTGTTTTTCAGTTCTTTCAATACCTTTTTAATCTTAAATCTTAATCTTGATTTGAAGGTTTATTGTTTTGTTATATAGGTTAAGAAGCTTTTTTCTTCTTTTATGTATATCTTATTTACAAATGTAGACCACCAGGCCACCATACTTTTAAACTTGCCATTTTGATCAGATCTTTTAGAGGCTGCCAGATGAATGCGTTTATCCATTTATACATAATGTTTGATTGCATAACTATGTGCTGTGTCTGTATCTTGGTAATACAGTGATACCTGAATTTAGAGGCTTCATCATTGAATTGTAGAAGGTTTGTACATCTGAAGTCTGTGTACTCTGTAATATTTGCATCTAGCTGTTTGGACACTTTGTTTGTAATTTGATAGCCGATAAGAGTGTGCCAGTGGATAGTTGATACTGATGCCATGTTGGTAAGGACCAGGTGAAGAACATTTTTCCTCTAGTGAGTTCCTTGACAATTTAGTTCAGGGAGTTTTTTATATGAAATCAAAGTAACTTTGGATATAACCTACGGTTGAGGTATAGGCATCCTGGTTTATCCTCAGGTTGTCAATGGTCTTCTAGGATAATGGAATTCCTGGTAATTTGAAGTTCATATAGTGCATTTGGGAACCTAATGTGTTTTTTCAGGGAGTATTCCAGGGTCCGCTGATATGCTATGATATGAAAGCCGGTCCTAATTAGTGTGATTTAAATTCCAATCAGTTAAATTTTTGGGTCCTTAAGGATATGTTTAAAGGTAATGTGGTCTTTAAGCTGCAATTACCACTGGGCTGAACAGTTATGTCATTGTATTCAGGTCAAAATTGGGTTCACTTTAACAAGGTGTATAATGGAAACATCATGAGCCATGATGTAAAGCAATGCTTTAGTTCCTTAAGCCAGGTAACAAAATGGTGCTCATGTAGACTGTTGTCTGAGTTCAATACCAGCCAGGATCCTTAAAAGAAATATCACTTAATGCTAGCAACATGTGCACATTTCTGATAATGTTTACGGTGTAGGATTCAAACCTTTTCCTTTCAAAGAGACATATAAACCTACTTCACTATGTTTTGTAACAGGTGATCTTTGTGGTGAATGCTTGCTTGTTATCCATGTAGGAGAAGCCTACCCATTTAAAATCAGTGACCGTCATGTGCATGACTGTTTAATTAATTCTAAGGATGAGTGTACAAAGTAGAATGGTAAAAGAAGGGAAAGATCATAGTTATAGATGTTAGGAAGATAGCTAATGAGACAAACAAACTGAGTGTGTAAGGTAGGAAAAACTGGGTCTATATTATATGTTCAAATGTTTAGGTGATCGAACACCTAAATGTCGACTAATAAATATCTAACTCTGACAATCTCGAAGCCATTTATGCAAATATTTTCCCTGGGAAAAAATTTGCTTGGCCATCATTGGTAATTTTCCCTTTTCCCCAATGTAGAGCAATCTCGGAGTTGGTATATTTAGTTAGTGGGGGTGTAGGGGGCACAGCTCCCCACATCGGGGATGTGAGAGGGTGAAGCCTCCCACTTGATTAGTGTTTAAAGGTTTGTTTTGTTTCCTACGGCCAAGCAAATTTTTTTCCCAGGGAAAAAATTTGCGTAAATGGCCGTTCACAGTTTTATGGGTTCGACATTTACGTGTCGACGTTTAGGTGTTTGATCACCTTAACATTCTATCACATAATATAGACCCAGGAAAACTGAACTGGTAGCAATATAGCAGAAGGCAGACACCATGTAAGAAAGTGGTAGAAAGTTGTAGTTGGTTGTGCTTCAGGTATGTGAGAATCTTCACAGTAAGAAGATAGGAGCAGAAGAAGATGGAAGAATGAGAGGTAGAAAAACATAATGCACATGTATTTTTGGAGGAGAAATGCTCAGCTATGAGCTGTAAATAGCATTAAAAATGTTGTACTGACTGAAACAGTTCAGAATAAACTTTCAAGTACAAAAATATGTTGTGAGTATTTACAGTCTCTCATTAATTCAATGTGATTTGATGGAAATGAGCATTGTATCACATACACTATTCAACATTTGTACAAATTTATTTTAACAGCACAATCTACAGAGAGGCACTTGTAATTGAATTGATTAACAAGCCACATGCCTAGCCAGCTTTCAATGCAATGTTACAATGTTGCAATGCTACGAAAAAGCTCAGGACATTATGTGAAGTCAGAACCTGATCCTTTAAAGAAGTAAAGAAACCACTGTACACTATCTTCTATTAACCATTCTCAGAAACTAAACAGCGGTTATTAAATAACATTTAAATTATTGATTGGACCACTGTTAAAATCTGCACAGATCCTAAAACAGTCTTTGTCTACTTCTTGGGCACTTTGAGCCACATTAATACTCCATCTGGCCATCTGTTAAAAGGTGGTTAAGGGGGAAGAAATGCGCTCAGCTTTCATAGTAACTAAAACAACTACTTAAATCCAGGAATTCAGGCTGGAATAAATATAAACAGTAACTCTCAAACAAACATCTACATGAAAGATACAACTATCTCAAGAAGAGTGCCAGAACGGTTACCAATGCAACAAAAAGGCCTCATTTCTTAAAGACAGACAGCCCATATAATATAACAACCATAACAAATAAAAATAAAAAATATAGCAAACCGCATCTTGGCTACTGATGAACTAAATGTTTATTATGTCTAGTGCTTTAGAAGCATACATGCCTTCAAAAAGACCATAGTAGCCTTCAATGCAAACACTTCTGAAAAGAGCAAAAATCTTTAACTAGCAGCATCACTGACTTTGCACAAACAGCCAGTTTTTTAAGACTATAAAATGTCATAATAGACACTATTAGTAACCTCCCAAGGTTGTTCTTTTCAAATTTTTCAAATTTTATTCATGAACTCACAAGGTCTAGTGCTTTCATTCCTAAAAAGGAACTTCATTAGAACAATGTGACATTCAAACCAACCATTTAAATAGTCAATCATATCCAATGAAAAACAAGCTAAAAAATCACATGATTAATCAAATAAATCAATGCAAAAAATAATAAAACAAAAATATAAAATAAACTATGTTAAATTCCAGTACCATAGTGCTTAAGCTTTAACACGGGTGCCAAAGAACACCCATCATTTAGATCTGGTGGTGACAAGACATTTAAAAGAATTTGCCATTTTAATTCCTGTTGGGAAAGGTGTTCATCTACAATCTTGACTTGTACATCTTTTTTGACTTGTTGTATAACAAAAAACCCGAAGGCATGAGAGGGATTGATGCTAACATGCCTATATAACGCATTAGTTGTTTTATGATTTCTTATATCCAGGACATGTTCATATATACAATCTCATAATTTATGAGCTATTTTTCCCACATAGTAGGAGGGACAGTTCTGGCATTGGGCTAAATATACTACTTGGGTACTAGTACAATAGAAATGCCCATCAATGTCATACTTTTTATTCCTAACCCTAAATGTATCAGACTCCACAATGAATTTATATTGTGGGCAATGGCCACATCTGAAAGTACCTCTCCTGTTAAATACCCTACCAGGTGTTCTATACTCCAGTAACTGTTTGAAGGATCTATCCTTCCCATAGACAATAGTTGGCCTAGGACCAAACTTCTCTAACATTAAAGGGTGAGAAATTAAAATGGGCCAATTTCTATTAACCACAGTAGCTATACTAAAACTATCCATATTAAACGTAGTAATAAATGCATGTCCCATATGTTGGGGGTTCACAGTATTAACCTCACCAGAATGGATCACTCTTGAACTCCCAGAACCATTTAATATAGGATTGTAAATACCATTATCTCTTTTTGCCAATACTTCAGATTTTATTTCTAGTAAAAAGTCTATAGGGTATCCCCTATTCAAAAATATCTCTATTAATTTCTCAATTTCAACATAAAAGGTATCCGTTTCTGATATCATACGGGCAAGCCTAACAAGTTGGCCCTTAACTACTGACTTTTTATGATGTTGTGGGTGTCAACTTGAATAATGCAGGTAGTTATTAGAAAAAGTGGGTTTACAAAATATAGTAGATACATAACTCTCTAAAATATTCTTACTCACTTTTACATCAAGAAAAGAAATATGATTTTGATCATACTGATGTGTAAACCGCAAAAATTCCATAGTGGTATTTATATATGCCAAAAATTCCTTCAATCGCTGTTCGGTTCCTGTCCATAAAGTAAAAAGATCATGCAAGAAGAGAAGAAATAGGGGCCAATTATTATTATATTCACTGTTTACGATAAACCTATCTTTCCACTCGGCCATAACTAAATTGGCAAACATGGGTGCACATGCTGCACCCATGACTAAACCTGAAGATTGCCTAAATAACTAACCTTCAAAATACAAAAAATTTAACTTTAAAACAGTTTCCATAAATCTAACCAATGTATATACCCTATCTGAATTAAAAAAAAATATTTAGTTGACTCTCAAACCAGGAAAGACCTGTTTCATGGGGAATAATGGTGTAAAGATTAGACATCTATGGTTATAAAATAACAGTCATCTTTAATGCCAGCTTCATTAAGTAGCTTCATAAAATGCCAAAGATTTTTACATACCTGTTGAATATTAAACACATGCTTTTTGATAGTCTCATCCAAAAATTTTGCAATAAATAAAGTTTTTGACCTCTTACTATCAACTACTGGCCTAAAAGAGGGAACTTGCATATTCTTATGGAACTTTGTATGCCAAAAATATTGGATACTGCAGGCTTATCATTGAGCATATATTCAGATTTGCGTTTCAAAATCGACCCTTCCATCCATAGGTCAAATAATACTGCATCAATTTTCCCATATGCAACATTTAACTCATTAATAGAAGCAATCTCATAATCATCACTTAATAGTAATTTGTTCATGCCTGTTACATAATCTATATGATTCATTATTACCAATCCGCTACCTTTATTAGGCTTCATAATTCTAATTTTAGCATCGGTACTGAAATCATTCAACAATGCTTTTTCTTGTGCAGTTAAATTTCTCTTACCAACACTACACTTCCCCACACATACATGCCTAAAATGTATTTCACAAGTATGTTCCAAAGCTGACAAAAGTTGGTGTACAGGTGGGTTAAACAAACTTGTGCAATGTAAAGACACATTTTAACTAATATTTACATTATTAAACCACATAGCAAGGTTAAACTAATGAATAAAAAGCTTTAAATCAATAATAAGATTAGAAATTTCTGCCCTTCTACTTGGCACAAAAGTAAGCCCCTTGGCGAAAAGACTCACATGTGCAGAATAGATATTTGCAATGGAATAATTGTAAATAGTAAAGTCATTGCTACTGTTGATAACAGTCTTAAGTTCAAAATTCTCAGTACCTTGTGGGAGCAACCCACAGTCTAATTCTGACATTGCTGTTGTTTGCAGGATGCCTGCTGTTTGGAATACAGCTTTGTTCTTGCTCCCTGTTTGGCATAATTCTGCTGTATCACAGACCCAGACCCGTGGTCTTTCCATTACTGTTGGCCCTGACCGATGCTGTTAGAGGAGGTGAATTCATCGGTTCCGGTGATAAGGACTGCCCATCAGTCCTCTGATTGGCTACCCCAGTTGAATTGGCACGTAAACCTGGTGGACTAGGATAAACGCAGCCAGTTTGAAATTCAGCTAAACCTCTTTTCAGTTTAGAGACTTTTCTTGACAATCTCCATTCACAAGCATGATCTACTTTGTCAAACATATTTAAATAATTTGTTTCATAGTTCAGAAACAGCAATTCTTTCTCTACTGATGCATTCAACATGTCCAATTCAGAAGAAATGGTCTCTAATTCAACAGGATTATAGTTAAACAAATGATCTAACTCAGTTAATAATTTGGGTTTCTTGGCAAACACAGGTGTCAAAGAACACCCATCATTTAGGCCTAGTGGAAACAAAGCATTTAAATGAATTTACCCTGGTAGGGTGTTTAACAGGAGAGGTACTTTCAGATGTGGCCATTGTCCACAATGTAAATTCATTGTGGAGTCTGATACATTTAGGGTTAAGAATAAAAAGTAAGACATTGATGGGCATTTCTATTGTACTAGTACCCAAATTGTATATATGGCCCGATGCCATTACTGACCCTCCTACTATGTGGGAAAAACATCTCGTAGATCATAAGATCATATATATGAACATGTCCTGGATATTAGGAATCATAAAACAACTAATGCGTTATATGGGCATGTTAGCATCAATCCCTCTCATACCTTCGGGTTTCTTGTTATACAACAAGCCAAAAAGATGTACAAGATTATAGATGAACACCTTTCCAAACAGGAATTAAAACTGCAAATTCGTTTAAATGCCTTGTTGCCACCAGGACTAAATGATGGGTGTTCTTTGGCACCCATGTTAAAGCTTAAGCACTATGGTATTGGAATTTAGCATAGTGTATTCTATATTTTTGTTTTATTATTTTTTGTATTGGTTTATTTGATTAATTGTGTTTTTTTTAGCTTGTTTTTTATTGGATGTGATTGCATATTTAAAGGGTTGGATTGAATGTCACATTGTTCTGACAAAGTTCCTTTTTAGGAATGAAAAAGCTAAACCTTGTGAGTTCATGAATAAAATTTGAAAATTTTGAAAAGTGCAGCCTTGGGACGTCTTTTTCATTTTATTACTGGTTTGTTTTCTTTGGACTTTGGACTATTAGTAATCTAACCAAAGATTATGGCAATATTCAGACTACCCACCAGCTGACAACACAACACAAGTCTTACAAATTCATTCCTCCTAAGTGTATCCCTTCACAGCTTACAGCCCAACATTTTACTTTAGGCAATTCACTGTTAAAGTAGTTAAAGTAGCTCTTCTCAACATAAATGAAAAATGCCAGTTCTAAGGTCTCAAAGCAACACCTCACCTTCATGAAAATGTCAGCTCCCTTCATAGCAACATAACTCACTCATATAGTTAACCTTATCCTTAACCACTTCTATTTTCCTTTAAGCACTCACGTCACCCCCCCCAAAAAAAAAAAATCTTAAAGAATACAAAAATTACTCATTTAACAAAAATGTTTGAAAAACGTATACACAAGATCACATAAACAAATGTGGACTTCACTGGAATAAACAACATGGTTTCAAGAATTCTTTCAGTAGGATGACATGACTATACACAATCATAGCTACTATTTATAGTAATATGAATGATTTAAAATGAACAGGGCATATTTTCATTGATATGTAAAAACATTCAAATTAGTAAATCATAACCTGATCTACTATACATTTAGCAAATTCAGTTTGGACCAAATACAATAAGATAGTTTCAAAGTTACCTCCAAAACAAAAAAAATCCAAGTACACCTACAAACTTGTCTGTGAATTAAAGACACTATTTATTTATTTATTTATTTTACATTTGTTGACCAGGATAGTCTAACTGGATATATGTCCATTTTCAGTAGAGGCCCGGGGAGAAAAGCTCCACTAAAGATAATAGCAACATCAGATACAGTACATTTTTAAGACTAGAATACAAGTTATTTATATAGTAGCTTAGTAATCAAAAATTTTACAAGACAATAGTGACACATATTTATATGTTAGAGACAAGTACATAGATTAGAGAGCTTGCTAAACATGAACAAGCTCTGTAGTAACTTCTAAGAAAGGGTAAATTAGTACTAACTTTAGTTAGCTGACAGCTAATGCACTCTGAGGTTAATAGGAAGGTGGACAAAGCATAACAGTAGTGAGATAAGTATAGATTAAGTATGAAGGAAGGGGGGGGTGATTAATCTGGGTTGGTGCACGGACATAGCCAGTGATTTTTAAGGTATTCTTTGAGTTGCTTTTTGAAAATTAGTGTAGAGGAAATAGATGAGAGTTCCCCGGGAAGCAGGTTCC
Source organism: Protopterus annectens (assembly GCF_019279795.1). Taxonomy (NCBI): domain Eukaryota; kingdom Metazoa; phylum Chordata; order Ceratodontiformes; family Protopteridae; genus Protopterus; species Protopterus annectens. The sequence continues at coordinate 1,940,464,387 of NC_056739.1, read as the reverse complement.
ACGTTTTACCCACAGTGTTGGAGAACAGAGAGTTCCCAGCCTTATTGTTAGATTTACGTATAGATACTAGTAGTTTATTTGCTGAGCTTATGCTTGAAAGATTTGTGTAGGGGGTAATAAGGCTAGTGAGTATTGGAGTATTACTAGGATAATAGAGGATTTTGTGTGTGATAATACGTTGGTAAAATTGAAGTTGATTATGGAGTTCTAGCCAACCAAGTTGTTTTAGATTGTGACAATGGTGGGTTCTGAATGGGGAGCTTGTGGCAAATCTGGCATTGTTATTATAGGAGGCTGCAAGTTTTTTGAGGTTGTTTTTAAAAAGATTGGTATAAATGGGTGAGGTGTAAAGGAGGGTAGAGATAAGATGGGTGTGGGCAATAGCAGTTCTAGCTGTTGGAGTAAGGAAGGGTTTAATCCTGTAAAGGAAGCCTAGCTTTCTGTTAACTGATTTTATTGTAGTATTGATGTGTGTGTCAAAGGTAAGGTTATGATCTATTGTAACTCCTAAGAGTTTGGTAGTTGGGTCGGGAGATATAACAGTGCCATTATTAGATAATACTGTGAAGTCTATTTGCAATGACTTTCTTGTTGGATTGAAGAGCAATAATTTCATTTTTGGGGGGTTCAGGAGAAGGCAGTGCTGTTGGAACCAGTTTTCCACTATGTTAAGTACATTTTGGGTGAGGGACTGGAGTTCAGATAATGAAGTATCGGAGCATATTAATGTTGAATCATCTGCATATTGTATGCAGGTAGCTTGAGGAATTGTTAAATTAAGGTCATTAATAAAAATTGAGAATAGGAGATGGCCCAAAATATAGCCCTGAGGGACACCAAGGGTAACAGGAAGATGTGTGAATCATTCATTATCCCAGAGCACAGCTTGTTGTCGGTTCTCTAGGTAGGAAATGAACCATTTTAGTGTGTGTGTATCAAGGGAGAGGGCGTTATGTATATCCATAAGAAGCTGATGGTTAACCATATCAAAGGTTTTTGAGAGGTCAATAAAAAGTGAGGAAGATAGAGTGTTGTTATTACGATTTTTGTTGATGCAGTCAGAAAAGGATAAGAGGGCAGAGGTGGTGCTGTGGAGTGGCCTAAGACCATGCTGACAGCTAACTAGTAAGTTATTTTGGAGAACGTGGTTGAGTGGTTGTCGGTGGATGCATTTCTCCATTATTTTTGCTAAGGGATAGAGTAAGGCTATTGATCGAAAGTTAGAAAGTTCAATAGAGTTACCTCCCTTATTTAGTGGGATGATATGGGAGATTTTCCAGATAGATGGGATAGTTCCTTCAGTAATTGTCCTATTTATTAGGATGGAAATTGGATAGGCTATAACTTTAGCCACTTTTTGCAGATATTCAGCTGGTAGTAGGTCAGCTGAGGAGGTGCATGGTTTAAGTTTTTGGAGAAGAGTGCAATTGAGGGATGATGGAACTGGTTGTAGATGAAATGATAGCAATAAGCTAGTTATAGTGGATCACAGGCTTGTGTTAACAGTGGGGTAGAGAATTTGCTAGGAATTGGATGGCCTCAGTAAAGAAGGTATTAAAAGCATTGGCAATATGCTTAGGATTGTTATTGGTGGTGCCTAATGGGGTTGGTGTTTTGGAGTGACCAGGATGTAAGAGTCTGTTTATACCTGACCAGAACTTTTGTGGTTTGTGCTTGTGGGTTTGCTGGAGTTGAAAGTAAAAGTTTTTTTGTCAAGTATAGATTTTTTTGTAGCGTTCCTCAATTGTTTAAATTTTAGATGATCTGTTGGGTTTTTAGAAACTTTCCATGTAGCTCAGATTTTATTTCTAAGTGTGATTTTTTGTCTGGTTTCATTTGTAAGCCATGGAGCAGATTTGGTTCTATTTCTGATAGAGCGAGTAGGGGCATGGTAGTCTAGAATTTGTAAGAACTTACTGTTAAAGTAAAACACTGCTTCCTCTAGTTGGAGGTGTTTCAGTGGTGACCAGTCACATGCTTTAAGTTCAGTCTGGAAGCATTCTAGGTTAAAATTTCTGTTGGTCTGAGTAGTTCTGTACAAGTTAGAGTTGGGAATATTGACTTTTTGTTTGATTACATAGGTCAGTGAGTGGTCACTTATGTCATCAGGAAGGGTACCTGCTTTATTTGAAAGGGGATGATTGTTAACAAGGATCCAGTCTAAGGTGCTTTCTTTGTTATTAGGTTTATGGATTCTAGTGGGAGAAGTTATTATTTGGGAAAAACCATATAGGTTTATATGGGCAGTAGGCTTGGGTGAACTACAGGAAGCCCACTCTATATTAAAATCACCCAGCACTATGGTTTCTTGTGGTAGGTAAGTAGTGAGCCAGCTAAGGATATTTTTCAAGGGTATTGATATTGTTTCCAGGAGGGAGGTAGGAGCAAATTAAATTGATGGATTTAAAGGCGTTGATTTCAAGTTTAGCAGTGAGGATTTCAGCATTACTGTCAGTGGGAAGTTGCACATCGAATGAAGTGACATGAAGCCATGATTTCTAAAGAATGGCTACTGTTAATATGGGAGTTCCATATGGATCTATTATTCATGTTCTATGATTTTCCCTATTCATCAATGATATATCCACTCACCTGTCCCACCTTGACTTGATCGTTAGAAGATACCATCTTTTTACTTGAATCTTGTAAGAACACCTTGACCTGTATCAATATTTAGTATAGAATTATCCTAGATTATTCAGTCTGTTTTTACATCTAAGAGACGTACAAGCAGATATTTGTCTTGAATTGATATGTTGTTTTAAACTTTTATCCTTTTAGTAAGGTATCTCTGTGGGTGTTCACATTGTTACATGTCTCCTCATCCCATTGTTTGAGCATGCACATGGTAGAATGCCTAAATAAAACATATCTGTGTAGAGGAGAGGTCAAGATTTCTGACTTTAACTCATCTGAAAACTTTTGGTTAAGTATCCAGACAATTCTTCACAAGATTGTGTCAGAAGCAAAAGTCCTATAAACAAGTATCAGCACAATCTTGCACACTTTTTAAGGCATGTTTAGACACTTGCTACAAATTAGGTACTACCAAATTCAAGTAATATTTCCCTTCAAAACTCAAACATAAAAGCAGAAGCATTGCGCTAAATTCCTGTCAGAGCTCTAAGTCCCTTTCACAGAAAGTGAACTGAGAGAAAACAGAAAAACAATAAAAAGATGTCACAAAGTCTACTCAAGCAATAAACATAAAATATATTTCTAGTTCTGAAATATACTTCACACTGTTTAAATATAATACCCTCAGGCAAATCCACTCAAACAGTAAAATAATGAAGGCAAGTAATCACAAAGTATACAGAAACACCAAAACATTCAAATAGTCTCATAAGGATATAAAAACAATTCCCAAGGTTTAAATCCTTTCACTTCAGTTAAATGCCTCAAAAGCAGTACATTTTTCTCACAAAAGCAGCACCACTATTCAAAAATAAGCCATTTTTTGACAAGAACATTCTGATAGTAATAAAGCTGAAAGCATTTTTCAGAAAATGGAAATGCATCAAAATATTTAAAAATTTTGTTTGTGTGGAAGGGTTCCCCTGTGGGGACTTCTATCAGAAATGAAGCCTGTAGCCAGTTGATGTTTCCTATAAAGCCTTATAGCTGTTATTCCTTGAGGTGGTAAGAACGTTCTGAAGATTTTTCTTCACTTTGGCTGTTATATATTGACCTCCAAAACAGGATCAATCTAGAAGCAGCTTCAGCGACAGTGTTGGAGGTGATTAAACCTTTTGGAAGATGGCAAGTTGCTGTATGTTTGGGAGGCTACAGCCCATAGTCTATTGCAACACTGAGAATGATGAACATCTGGCCAGACTTGTGGAAACCATTCATACTGCTGATAAAGATTTGCAGTTGTCTTCTAGGTTCCATCAGGAGGAAGAGTATTCACTGCCAAAATTCAAAGGATGATTATGAAAGTAATGCATGTGAAGTTTCTAATTCAAAGCAATTTTTGACATGACCATATGCATAAAGGAAGGGATTTAAAGCTAGGGATATTCAGTTTTAGTTGACGCCCTTGTAAAGGACTCCATGCACATAAGTATTGCAACTCTGTAACTCAAGCTGAAGTTACTTCAAGAAAAGAAGTCTTAAAGATAAGAATTTCAAAGGGCCCAACAGCATTATATTGTAAAGAGATCATGTCTGTTTTGCCAGCATACAATTTACATCATACTTTCAACCAGGCTAACATCTTCCTTAGAGACTTATGCTGTAGATATACTGATGGTACCAGTGAGCCTTATTAGAAGCTTAACAACAATTTTGATCAAACATTTCAACCAGATATTTCAACACCAGTGGCAAGCCCTCTTTCTCAAGGGAAATATTTTTTCTGCACAAACAAAATCTTCTTTTCCTAAACATGTAAAATTCTCCTGTGATCCATTAGGACCACCTACATAATCCTAAACACTTTGAAGAATAAATAACATACACTACTTGGGAGAAATGTTTCAGAAAGCATGCATTGAAGTACATACATTGCAAAACCCTGGCCAGATGATGCAAAAACAAGTTTTATGTTAATGGCAGTAGAAGAGGTGTCCTTATAAGGCTAATTAGAAGAAAAACATGACTTATTCAGTTAAATCTCTCACACTACCCCATTGACCAAGGAAAAATTAGGGATAACACTTTGTCAAAGGGTTAGGAGCCTAGCCCAAAAGATCATCAAGCAATGCTGCATTTTCTTATATATAGATTGGTGTGATGGATCACCAGTTAAAGATGTCAACAGGTTAATAAAAATTTGAAGGAAAACTCCACATTACATCATTCACTATGTGACTACCGACACAAAACTGGTCAGCTTATACTGTACTCTGTCAAAGGATTATGGAAGCATACAAGTATAAGGCAATTAAATCACAAGACCACTTGCATATTTCAAATACCCATCTTCCTGCTTTACCCCCTTCTCAAGAAGGAAAAATATGGTCCATCCCTCAGTAAATTTATGGACGCCCATCCAATTATTTTGGTTTAGTCTGAAGGATGCTAGAGTGATATTCTCTTTAGCTTGCAGAAGTTGTTCTGTGTTTTCGTTATTCTTGGGTTTCGGACTTTAGGGTTCGATATTGCAATGTTCGAACTTATGTTAGTTCGACGTGTTATAGACCCCCCTCTATTGACGTGTGTGATATAATTGTAGATATTAGTTGTGCTAAATAGAAGGCTTTTCTGACTAATGCTGCTACATGACAGTTCCAGTATTCCTGATTATATTATCATTTTAGAGAGGGGTATTGGCTGTACTCTAAGGTGAGCGGGTGCAGTTTCTTACCAAATATGAAAAGAATCCAGTTTTTCATATTTAATTTTAGCACTTTTTCTATTTTCCACTTATTTATGGGGGTTAGTTTCTGCTGTAATGAATGGTTATCAGAGGGAAAAAAAAACATGGATGCATCAGACCTGGCAAATGACGCCTAAAACTGAAGTAAGCTAGGTCTCGGTCACAAACGTGAGCTCTATGCCCCATAGTAAATTGACAATACTGCTATTCCTTTTGCAGAAGACTCTGCAGTAGAATACAACAAACCAAATGTCCTCATTTTGTATTTCATTCTGCGGATCAGAGTTTAGGCAGAGTAAATGCCTTTGAAATGCTATAGTATTATACAATGTTTGAGAAAACCTGTAGTAGGTCAATGGATGGGATACTGAGTTTAGGGATCATGGTTTTGACAGTGGGTGACTGGGCAGCTCTAGTATCTTCACAATATTTTATGCTTTTCTTTTCTTGGGTAGTGGTGATTATGTTCCTGGTAGGATATGATTTTAACAATCTTTTACAAGAACTGAAGTCAGAACCGACATTTGTGAACTATTTTGCATATTTGTGTTTATAAGGATTTGGCTATGTTAGGATTTATGAACAAGGTGCTTATTGTGTAGGTATATTGCTCTGAAAGAATGTCTCTAGACAACCAAATGTGATACTCAGGCAGCAACAATCTGAACATATATTGAATGGCCCATATGCTTACTGGTAAGGGGGTGGGGGGGGGCATGCATGCCATCTCTCAAATATTCAAAGGCAGTTAACCTAGATAATGAAAATTTCAGTAGAGACTTCATTGCCACATAGGCAGTAAGGACTACTAACCAAATATATACCATTGCCCTGCCATTAGAAGTGCATAGACTGATGATTGTACTAAACGGCAAAAGCAACACCTTCATCACAAACTTAGCATGATGTACAAGGCACACAAAAATGCAAAGTTACAAACCACTGTTATCGTTGATACTAACTCCATTAATAAATATGCATATTAACAACAGTACATATCCATGGATGTGTGTAAACTTTGAACAATGACAGATACTGGTAAAATCAAAGGTGCTGAAAGTTGCTCATGCATAGCAATTGAACCACTACAACACAGGAATGTCAGGTTCCGTATGCTCCATGGGTCACACAAGCCACAAATACATATGGCAGTAACATGAGATACAAATGTGGTCATTTACTCTGGAATCGGTTAAAAGGCTAATACAGTACACATTCTTTATAAGTTGTTTAACTTACAATTATGAACTAGGGAAAAAGTGTTGCTCTGCACTGCATACTCCACCTGTCACAGAGTACTGGAGGTAAAGGGGACAGATGCACATACAATTAGCTATTTGGAAATGTTTGTTATTTTATTTTGTTTATTTTCAGTGTGTGTGTGTGTGTGTGTGTGTGTGTGTGTGTGTGTGTGTGTGTGTGTGTGTGTGTGTGTGTGTGTGTGTGTCTGTTTGTATATGCTTACATGTGTGTATACATGTGCGCGTGTGTATGCACGTGTGCATGTGAGTATATATCTGTGTGCATGTGTGCATGAATGCGCATGTGTGATATTATATGTGTGTGTGTGTGTGTGTGTGTGTGTGTGTGTGTGTGTGTGTGTGTGTGTTGTATGTATACAACACAAGCTTCTGCATATAAAGTCTTGAATATCCCAAAATAAATTGAACAACAAAACAGAAGCCATTCAAGGCACCAGAGGGACATTTTAATCACCATACTTACATATAAAAACACAGTTTATAAAACCAAAATTTTAAAACCATGATTTCAGCCTCTTTCTGCAATATGTTTACATAAGGTATTCTGCTCATTATTCCTTCTAATATCAGATAAATGTGAGTAAATTCTGTCCTTTAACTTACAATGTGTCTTACCAACATAAAATGATTTGCATTTTGTGCAAGTGGCCAAATATACCAGATCTGTTGTATCACATTCTGCAAAACTCCTAATCTCATAATGTTTTGATATTACAAGATAGATAAAAGTTGTATTACTGCTTATATATTTACAATATACACAAGATCTACATGGATAGATACCAATTTTCATATATATTTATACCTTCATTGGCTTAATGTTGTTCTTTATAACATAAGTGACAATTTAAGTTCCTGCTATTCTTCTAGATAAACATAGGCTTGTCTGTTTGACAATTTTTCAATTTATCAATGTGATGAAAGGAGATACTGCCAGCAGAGCTATCTGGAATTTTATAAATAATTATATCTCATTTGTGAATATCAACATGATTTATATATGATGCTTGTAACTGTATTAGAAATGCATGTCATATGTATATCAAACTGGTTCATACAGACATGTGCTGCAAGGTATTTTATAAAGTGTTAGTGTTTGAAATGCATCCACAATTTATCAATGTGATGAAAGGAGATACTGCTAGCAGAGCTATCTGGAATTTTATAAATGATTAGATCTCATTTGTGAATAGCAACATGATTTATATATGATGCTTGTAACTGTATTAGAAATGCATGTCATATGTATATCAAACTGGCTCATACAGACATGTGCTGCAAGGTATTTTATAAAGTGTTAGTGTTTGAAATGCATCCACAGTGTGCCCTGCTGGAAGAGAACATAAATGTACATGCACTATTGTAACTGTCTAAATTCATATATTTTTACAGTGGAAACTGGAATATATGAGGTTAACTTCAGTCCAGCAAATTTTAGGAAAATAGCTGAAATTAAATTATTTTATAGGCAGTGCAATAAAAGATGGTCACCCGGATTCACGAAAGCTTGCACGGAGTGCAAGAAGAGTGTAGGAGCTCACGCCGTCAATATGTCTACAGTGCGATCCAGGAATAGCCGGCAGGAGCGTGCACGAGAGCTGCTAAAGCTACTCTTGCACGGACAGCATCATGGTATGCAAATTACTTAATTTGCTGGTGAAAGCCATGCAAATGAGGTACATTTGCGATCCAGGAAACACTAACCTGTCAGTGGAAGATTAGTGTTAGCTGCAGAAATGTACTCCGTTGGTAACGGAGTACATTTTTGCAAATAGCTAAATGCAACTATGACAGCTCCAAATAAAGGATGCACACAGTTGAGGAAGCATGCTAATGGCCAAACATAAGGCCATTGGCATTTTAAAATGTTTAAAAATATAAAAATTTAACTTTTTTTCCCCCGATCTCCGATGTTTAAGCATAGCGCAGCACTGCACAAACATGCAGCGCTTATAAAAACAAGAAAATAATTTAAAAAAGCCAAAAATAGGCATTTTCACTAAAAAGCTTATTCTGCCATGCAGGTGAATGGCAGGCTGAAGACAGCATGGCCACTGACTAGTGGTTGCTAAGGGGGGGAAGCTCAGTGTGAGAGATGTAACCATGCATTGCTAGGCAATCCTATGCAAATGAGGATAAGGGTAGTGAATCCCAATTTTCCCCAGCATGTGAGCCATGTCCCAAGAGTGTAAGAGTAAGAGTAGGTGAGTAGAAGAGTAGAATATAGGTGACATCATGAGGGTGTGTTACAGACAGGCTGTAAGCTAATTGGAGCACATTGGCTTGTCTTTGCCCTGAGTTGCTCAGGATTGCAAGAGGCGTGCCTACAGATGTCCTATTTGAAAACCTCAAACCGAAGGTGCACACTGTTAAAAGATAGGAAACTCATTGCAAACATGCACACAGTGTGTGCGCTCGTGTGCATGCGTGTGCACGCGTTTGCATTTGTTTGCATGGCAATGCACCCAGAGCGGAAACAGAAAGGCAAAAGGAAGTAAAAGAAGTAGTAGGAAGTTAACTAAGAAGAACTAGCAGAGCTGCCAGGTGAAATATATTAGAATCGGCCAATTACACAAGCAGCAGACTAGCCCAGCACTTTAAACTCTGCAAACACCATTCTCCCCTGTTTTTTCTCAAGAACTCTGCAACACTGCAGTATACAAAGAGGGAAAACTTAAAAAGCTTAAGTCAGACAAAATGTTAGGGGCTGCTTTTGCTATCATAAACCAACATGTGCAAGGTGCTGAGGGTGGTGATGTTGTGAATGCTGCTGAGCAACCCACAGTGAGGAGACAGAGAAGAGTGTACAGACCCAGGGTAACCTACCAGGGGCTACAGTAGCTGGAGATAGTGGAGTGCTATAGGGTGGACAGAGACCTCCTACAGCAAATGCTGAGCTATGCCGGCCATGCCTCACACACAGAAGCAACAGAGGGGAACCCATCCCAGTGTATACCAAGGTATGTGTTGGCCTAAGAATACTAGCTACAGGTACCTTCCAAAGACCAACTGGTGATATGATGGGGCTTTCACAAGCATCAGCATCCAGGGTACTCCACCAGTTCCTGGATGCCATGTCAGCACATGTCGGTGACCACATATATTTCCCCAATTCCCGTGAGGCATTGGCCAACAATATGCCTCTTTTCCACCAAATAGCAGAATACCTTGAGGTAGTGGGTGCAATAGACTGCACACACATATGCATCAAAGCACCACCTGGTGAGCGGGGTAGGATCTACATCAACCAGAAGGGCTTCCCCTCCATCAACTGCCAGGTTGTGTACGATGCCCAGGGCATAATAATGAATGTGTGTGCTGGCTGCCCTGGAAGCTATTACAATTCCCACATCTGGAATCTGATGCAGCTGTACCATGGATTTGTCAATCGGGAAATCCCTGATGGTCACCTAGTGGGGGATGCTGGATATGCACTGGAGCCGTGGCTGATAACACCCATCAGAAATGCACACACACCTGAACAAGAACTCCATAATGAGGCACATGCACAAAGAAGAAACATAATTGAGCGTGTATTTGGGATGCTCAAGTCATGGCTCCAGTGCCTGGACACATCTGGTGGAGCCTTGCAGTACTCACCAACTACATGTACCCAAATTGTTATGGTATGTGCCATGCTACACAATATGATCCTGTGGAAACAGGTGCAGCAGGAACAGCATGGGGCAGGGCCAAACAGCCCCCCACCATTGCCAAGGCTTGCACAGCGTCACTCAGAGGAGGAACAACCTGAGCCTGCCCCAGTAGGCAGAAGGAGGCATGCCCAGTATGCCCTGGCCCTGGCAAAGAGGCAAAGCATAGCACATACACTGACTCAGTAGGAACCTGGAAATGACACCTCTTGCTGACTCTCACATACAGTAAAAGGGATGCCTAACTTGACACTATCTGTTTTCAAATATGTATAGGGAGTGTACTATGTGCACCCGACATAGGCAGCCCTGCAGCACCACCTGAGACATGAGTGCCCTATTTTAAGCAATATAAAGCACTGCTAAGCACATTTTACCAGTATTGAGTATATTTAAATACAATTGTGCATAGCTGGGCACCACGCTAACCAGCACAAAGTTGGGCAATGTTGGGCAATGTTGGGCAAAGTCGGGCAAAGTCGGGCAAAGTCGAGCAAAGTCGGGTAAACATGCACACACCTGCTTTACTGTTCCTTAACCAGTCAGGTCTGCCCAGCAGGAAAATAAGAAACAGTGACAGGGCTCGAGCTCAGGATACTGTGCACTATAATCACAGTACTGAACCACTAAGCCATGACAGCATTTCACTGGCACAGACACAGCTTAAGTCACTCACACATACCAGTTGGTGGGGTCACATACCTAACAGTCACAGCCAGCAGGACAATTGTAGACAAACACAAACACAAACAAATGCTGTATCATGCCCTCTGAAGAGGCATATGGGTAACCCCCCCCCCTGGCCTATGCAGACAGATAACAGCAGGCCAGGCAGTGTGATGTGGGTTGGGTAGGCTATGTAGTCACAAACTAATATGTGTGTAATTGGCAGCTAAAGTCTGTAGTACAGTGGTATGCCTCAAGCCAGTATGATAGGCAACAGTACAGACTGAAATGGAATACCTGACATAGCAGTGCAGGCCTAGCAAATGTGTATAAGTGTCAGGTGTACCCTTCATCCTATGTACACCCACAGTAACAATCAGGTGTGCCTCCTCCCGGGTAGAAATGTACAAATAATAGCTGTCCCCCTGTATGTAGAAATGTTGATAAGTCTATACAAATTGACTCATGGAAGCCCTGCATGCACAGCGTGCTTCCTGTCGATGTACAACACAAAGGTGTGCCCTGAAGTAAAAAACAACTTGCTTTTTCACACACATATAGTATATATGCTCATAGTGGGCATGCTCACACACTTGAACAAATTTAGCAAATTTCAGTCAGCAACATACTGAAAGGTCATACTGGGCATGCTCACACACTTAGGCCATGTCTGAGTACAGCAGTGGGCCACACATATCTGGCAGTTGCAGTTCTTACTCCAGACACATGTCCCTATTCACCAATCCTGCCTTGCGCACACAGTGATATGAAAACATGCCCATATAATATATTGGACCCCTGTCATAATCAAACTATGTAATACAAGTACTTAAGTTGTTCAAAGAAAGTTAAAGTACAAAGAAGATCAATAAATCTCCGATCAGTATCATCAAGAAACAATGAGCACTCCTCACATTATCCAAGCCAAGCTCTGCCAAAAATATTGCCAAAGATTCCATAGAGAACCATGAAGCTTTCTTTAGCTATGTCATAAATATCAATGTAAACTCATATATGTTCTGCGTTAGTGCAAAGTGTAAACGAATACATGTACACGACTGACATTGCCAACATCTTGTCAGACAGGTTCATACATATTTACCCCCCTCTCACTGACAAAAGGGCCCATTACCATACCTGGAGATTGTGAAAAACCATAAATCACATATACAGTGGTTAAACAGCTCTATCCAAACCTAAACACACGGCGTCTACAGGATGACTTGGTGTCCCTGGCTGTGTCATATGTGAACTCCAAAACAAACAGACCCTGCTCCTAAACAGTCTGTTGAGACTCACCCTTTGTAAAGGATATGAAACTGTTGAATGGCTTACAGCAATGTTTGGCACTCTCCACAAGTGTTGGTGCACAACAGACCATGGGAACTATTGTCATAAGCCTAATAAGCCTAATCTGCAAGGCTATGGAGTCCATCATTATAAAAACTCATAAACAGAACTATTGGGAGCCTACAAACACCCAACCCTACCCATTTTGGCTTGATCAGGGGCAGATCATGGTCCCTAAACCTACTAGACAGTTTGCAAGGCAGTTACCCAGGACATACATCAATAAATGAGCTCCACATGGCCTACCTAGACCTTGAAAAGCCCTTTTCTAACATCCCACACACATGTCGTATCCACAAAATCAACAACCTGTGCATAAACACGTATGTCATCTGATGGATTGCCAACTGGTTAACACAGATAGATCCCACAAGGTAAGAATTGTGGTCTCCCTGTTGGACTGTAAGCTGGTAACCACTACTGTCCCCCATGGCTCAGTCCTGGGAACCCTCCTGTCTGGTGTATACTATTCAGAAGTACAGTCAAACACACGAGGGCTATGGTTATCAAAGTTTGTGGATGACTGCAAAAATGTTGTCATAATCTATGTTTGGGACAACACAGACATCCTTAAAAAGGGTCTCAGTCAGACAGATGTGGTGTCAAAATTATGGCCTCGAGCTATAGTCATACAAATGCCACATAGGTGCCAACACCCTAAATATGGAGGTAATAATAAGGGATCTATGGACACATGTGGATAATCATCTCTACTTTCAGAAACACATTCACAAAGTGGTTAGAAAATCATGCTATGTTTTCCCACAAATTGCCAAAGTCTTTGCATGTAGGTCAAAGGAGGTTCCCTGTACTCATCAGTCATCAGATCCATCAGAGAGTACCACGACACACTTGCAATGAATCTGATGAGGCCCATTCAGCAGCTGGAAAGACCACTGAAGTACCTCAACAAGAGGACTACTGGCCTCAAACAGTTGCCCCATGCAACAAGACTGAAATAACTCAATCTGTACTCTGTTGCATACTGTCTACTCAGGCGATCTCTGCCCAACAGACAGGTCCATGTCCAATGCAGAACTGATGTACATGCTCTATTTGAAGTAAACCAAAGCTCACTGTGCCACATTCTCTAGGGATATAATCATCACAACAATAAACAGAACATGTTGGAGGGATACATTACTAACTCACAGACTTCCCTTGCTTTGGAACAGGCTCCCAACCTACATTAATCAGAGTCCCTCACTTTCACTCTTCCAGAGGAGCCTTGATGAGTTTATGTGAAACTGGACTGTCACACCATGGATCACTTCATCAGCTCTACTACACAGAGGCATAGGGAACTAACCCCAGGTGTTGTGATAGCTGCATACTCTGGCCATACTAATATATACCTTCAGACAGATAGCCTATTACATACCTATGTACCTATATATGTAGGGGGAACACAGTAGAATAAGCCAAAGATGGATGGGCAGAGATGTGTGTAAGAGGGTGACCATGACAGGGAGCCATCCAGGACTGTCCCACCCAGCACACATCCCAATGGCACAAAAGACATGAGGTGCACATCTCACCCACTGTACATAATAGCCACCAGTATCTGTAAGCATTACAGTGTATGTGGTGCATGTGCCTACTGTACAACATGACTGTACAATGAAGTACACATCTACTATCTGTAGACATGTACCTGTCACATAGGTTCATAGGTATGTAGTAGACTATCTTCACAAAGGCATATATTAGCCTAGGCAAGTTATGCAGCCTTCACCACCCCATTGTTAGTCTCCTAAGCCCTAGTTCTAATAGTTAGTACCCTAAGCCCCTTTCTAGTGGGGCTGCTGATGTGATCCCTGGCGTGAATTGTCTGTTTCCCATCCACTCATCAAGGTTGCTATTGAAGAGTGTCAGTGAGGGGCTCTGTCTGATGTACATTGGGACTCTGTTCCACAGTAAGGCAAGTCTCTGGGATGGTACTCCATCCCACCAGCATGTTGTATTCATTGTTGTGATGAGGTTCATATCCATGGAGTGTGTAGTGTGACTCAAATTTGTTTTCCTTAGATGGAGCATGTTCAACAGTTATGTGTTGGACATGGCTCTGTATGTTAGGCAGAGTTTGCCTCTGAGTAGGTGGTACGCAACAGAAAACAGATTTAGTTTTCCAGTTGTGTTGCACAACACAACTGTTTGAGGCCAGTAGTCCTCTTGGTGAGATACCTCTGTGGTCTCTCCAGCTGCTGGATATGCCTAGCTGAGTACATCCAAAATGGTGCATTGTACTCAATGATGGCTCTGATGACTTAAGAGTAGAGGGCCACCACTACCACTTTTGATCCTGATACAAACCCTTTGTTGATTAGGTGGGCCACATAGGATTTCCTAATCACTTTGGCAACATGGTTGTCAAAAGAAAGATGACTATCTACTTGTGTCCCCAGATCCCTTGTTACCTTGTCAGTTTTTAGGGAGTAACACCTATGTGGTAGTTTGTGGGTACTTTATTTTCCCCAAAGGGGATTACTATGCATTCTTTCACACTGAGCTTGAGGCCATGATTCTTACACCACACATCTGTCTCACAGAGTCCCTTCTGGAGAATATTTGTGTCATCCGGGGAATCTATTATGGCAAACACTTTACAGTTCCCAGCAAACTTAGTCAACCACAACCCTCCTGTATTGGCATTTACTTCTGAGAAGTATATACCAAACAGGAGGGTCCCCAGGACTGAACCCTGGGGGACACCAGTTGCTACCAGTTTAGAGTCTGACATGTAGCCAGCAACTCTTAATTTGTGGGATCTATCTGTGAGCCAGTTTGCAATCCATCTTGTGATGTATGGATTCATGCCCAGGTTGGTGAGCTCATCTATGATACCTGACTGAGAAATGGTGTCAAAGGCCTTAGCAAGGTATAGCTAGGCTGTGTGGAGCTCCTTTCAATCATGTGTAGCCTAGGTAACTGTCTCAAAGAAATCCACCCAGTTCAGGAGGCATGATCAACATTTGACAAAGCAAAAATGGGTGTGATCAACTGTGTGAAGGTTCCCAATGTCTTTATTGTTGACTTCCATTATGATTGGCTCCATTGCCTTGCAGATTAGACTTGTCAGGCTCATAGAACAGGAATGCCAAGGGTCTTTTGTGGCCCCACCCTAACTAGCTTTGGAGGATTTTATCAGGGATTGCAGCTTCTTACTGAGGCTGATCAGGGAGCTCCTACACTCATGGGATTTTACTCTCTTTTGCAGCAGTTTCTTCATTCCATTGTACAGTTTGTTTATGGCAGGGGACCAGCAGATTGGCTTCCTTTTTTTGGAGGATAGCGTCTTGGTTCTGTTTGGGATAGCACAATTCATGCACTCATGTAAGTGCTTATAAAGTGCTTGTGCAGGATTCAGTAGTCGTAACTGTATGGTTGTCATGAAGTTCACCACTTCTGTCTTAAGAAGCATGAAGTTGGCTTTGGAGACATTTTTTACCATGGTTTCCTTAATGTGGGGTGGGGGCAGAATGTGGACATCTAGGGTAATTAGCTTATGGTCAGATCGGACCAATGAAGCATTGACTTCAGGTGTGGAACACCGGTCACTCAGGACAAAGCAAACCCCATAACCAACACAAAAAGTGAGTTAAATGCTACTCATTGCCAGAAGTCTCAGCTTCCAAATGCACACACTCGAGACACTTCTCAGTATGGAGAATACTGATATCTGTGCAGTAACAGAAAACTAGTTTAAGGCTCCAGAGAGCACACCAGCACTACCAGGATACTACTCATTCCTAACCTTCCAGCAACAGAAACTGGATCATAGCACATAGGGTGGGGATGTATCCATATTCACCAAGGATACCTACACCTTTCTCTACATGCTCTGTACAGGATATGTACCCATAGACTGTTGCACAGCAATGTTCTTCTTCTCACAATCATCCTCTCCTGTTTGGTATCTACTTCTCTGAAGTACAGGCTAACACAGAAGGTCTTTGGCTAACGAAGTTCGCAGATGACTGCAAGTTATGAGCCATAATCGAAACTCCTAACGATGTGGAAATCATACAAAAGGGCCTCACTGAGACAGATGACTGGTGTCAAAGCCATGTCCTCAAGCTCAATGCCAAAAAGTGCATTGTCACCCCCTTTGGTTAAAAATTCTGTACCCATGAGCTACAACATAGGCGGCAGTATACTTAACACCGAAAGTGTGATAAGAGACCTTGGGACACAGGTGGACAGTAGTGTCTCCTTTGATAATCACATTGCCACAGTAGTCAGGAAATCCTTCTACATGGCACACCTCATCACAAAAGCTTTCTCATCCAGAAAAAAAGAGGTCATTGTTCCCCTCTACTCATCACTCATTAGACCCATTATAGAGTATAACGCCCCTTTTGGTATGTACCTCACAAGACATCTACAACAACTTGAAAGGCCGCAGAAGTACCTCACAAAGAGAATTACTGGCTTCAAACAGATGCCCTACACAGACCATCTCAAAAAACTCCAGCTTTACTCCATCGCATATCGCCTACTCAGAGGTGATCTCTGCCTAACATACAAAGCTATGTCAAACTCAGAGCTGTTGGACATGCTCCACTTCAAGAAATCCCAATCCCTCCGAGCTACATGCTCTAGGGACCTAAACCTTGTCACCACAATAAACAGAACATGCCGGAGGGATAGATTCCTGTCCTAGAGACTTCCCATACTCTGGAATAAAATATATATATATATATATATATATATATATATATATATATATATATATATATATATATATATATATATATATATATATATATATATATATATATATATATATATATATATATATATATAAAATCTCAAACAAAGCTCCTCATTAACACTCTTCAAGAAAAATCTTGATGATTGGATAGGAAATAGGAAATTCACCCCGGGGATCACCTCTGTGGCTCTGCTCAACAGGGGCACAGGAAAATAATTTTCTTGGGTGGCAAAAGCCAGGGTACCTTTTTAGGCTGGGCTTGTATAGTTCCCAGGGCCGATAGCCTAGTACCTACCTGTGAACCTATGAACCTATGAACCTTTGAGCCTTGCCTAAAAAAGGTAATATGGGGACAGCAAGAGCCTTGGCCAGTATTCAGAAGCATAGGGGCGACAGGTGCAAACCATCTGTAGCAAAGCAATGAGGCTTGTCTATCATGTCATCCCAGGCAGACAGAGACTGGATACCCTTTAAATGACACCAGAAGCTCAGCCAGTTGTTCAAGTTTATCATCTTTCTGTTATATTGTAGTATCATGTAGGTGAAAGTAAGATGCTTCTCAAGGTCAGGGTCATACCAGCCTGGGCTACATGATCATAGAGCTACTATATATCTCTTGTCATGCTGTCCTGGGAGGTATGTCTCAGATCATTCACACTGACATGTACAAAGACCGCATCATATATGTACCTGTTCTGGAATTATCTAAGTGCTTGCGTTATGTGGTGGATCACAGCACCTGACAGACAACTGACAGTAACCTTCCCCTTGTCTAGCCTAGTGAGTGGAACATCTGTGTGCCTGACTATGGAGTCACCTATTACTAGTGTGTTGGATATGTTGTTTTGCTTTAGGGCCTGTTGTGAGGCACACTGCTTTGGTGTATTATGTGTTTTTTGGCATGTGCTTGGAGGTGCATGTTGCTTGCCTGTCTGCTTAGGAGGACACTCTCTCTTTTTCAGATTAATATTTGTATTCTCCAAGTATGGTAATGTGTATTTATGTGTGTGTTTTGCTGGTGCTTATATTGTAGGTCTATGTGAGACTGTTGGTATTGTGCTCACATGACCCTACTCCTCTTGACTGTATTGTCCAGTATTGGGTTGGCAGAGCTTAGCACCGGTTTGACCCTGTGTGTGCCAGCATGTGGTGCATCAACCCATATGTGATATGGTCATGGCCTATGCATACAATACACACACAATACACCTAGTATGATAAGCCTGCTGAGGTTAGCAAATGTAAAAAAAACCTTTGGGCAAACTGTCCGCGAGTAATGTCTGTATTGCACCCTGTAACTCCATATTGCTTGCTGAAGTGTAAAGAAGTACTTAGTTTGGATTAAGAACCCCACACGTGCCAACTGTGTATGTGTGTGTCTGTCTCTCCCTGGGGAGAGAACAACCTTTTTGGAGACTACTCACACCCCTTAAAAGTGATATACTCATCTTTGTCAAGTCTGATGATGTCACCATCCTACAAATACACCTGTGGGAAAGTGTAATTCCATTAATGTGTATAGCGTGTTGTGTAAATCTGTACTGCTGTAGTATCAAAATGTAGTTATGTAGGGGTTTGAATCCTGCACTTGCCAACTGTGTGTGTGTTTCCCTGGGGAGGAGCAACCTTTTTGGAGACTACTCATACCCCTTAAAAGTGATCTACTCATCTTTGTCACATCTGATGATGTCACCATCCTACAAATATACCTGTGGGAAGGTGAAATCCCAGTAATGTGTATAGTGTATTGTGTAAATGTATACTGCTATAGTGTCATAATGTAGTTAGGTAGGAATTTGAATCCCGCACTTGGTAACTGTGTGTGTATTGCAGGTGTGAGAGAGTGTGTGACACTGTTGGTCAATGTGGAGTGGGTTTTGATTTTTCTAGTGTATGACATATCACAATGACAACTGTATGTGCATAACATATGTAAGGTAGCTGTTGGGCAAAGCCATATACATACATGTGACCTCAATTATTTCATAGGTGGGTACTCTGCTTTCTCCATGAAAGCATCTGTTATCTTTGCCAGAGTGTGCTGGCACTTTCCGGACCTTAGATCACTTCTCTATGCTTGTGACAAGCTTAGCCACTGCAGTGATTCCTGGGCTATGTCTTCTGTTTCACGTCCACTCATCACGGTTTCTATTGAAGTGTGTGAGTGAGGGTTTATGCTTGAGGTATATTTGAATCCTGTTCCAAAGCAAGCAAAGTCTGGCAAAGATGACTAATCATTATAGGTATGCAACAACCTCTGTGGATCTGCATGCAAACCCTTTATTTCTTATGTGCTCCACAGAGGGATTTCCAAAACCCTTTGGTAATGTGATTATCAAAGGTGAGATGACTAAACACATGGCTCTATGTATACATTAGTACCTGTTCCACATTTTGGGGGCTACTACCTATGTGGAACTCTGGGGATACTTTGTTTTCTAAAAGTGGATAACTATGCTTTCTTTGGCTTATAGCTTTACAGCATGATTTTGACACCAGGTATCTGTCTCTATGATACCCTTTTGGAGGATATGTGTGTCATCTGGAGAATAAAGTATAGCCCACTGTATGCATTTTCATCAAACGTGGGCAGACATATCCTTACTGTATTTGCTTGTAGCTAAGAAAGCTATATGCCAAACAGGAGTGGTCCCAGGACTAAGTGCAGGTGAATACCACTTGTTACTGGAATAGAACTGTACATGGAGGCTGCAAATATTATTGTGTGTCCTACATCTGTGCGTCAGTTGTCAATCCATCATCTAACAATCGTTTATGGTCAGTCTGTTGAGGTTATATATAATACCAGAATGTGGAATGGGTATGAATTGCTGGTGAGCTATAGCTTGGCTGTGTGGACCTCCCCTCCCTCACCTATAGCCTTGTTAACTGGCTTGAAGTCTACTAGGTGTAGGAGCCATGATCTGGCCTTTAGAGAACCTAAGTGGGTATGGTGCAGTGTTTGCAGGTTCATAATGTCTCTGTTAATGAGTTCCATAAAGCTGTGCTCCATAGCCTTCCAGATAACATTTGTCTGGCTTATAGGGTGATAGTTTCCAGGATCTGTTGTAGCTCTACCCTTAATCAATTTATGTTAACATTTGCACTGGTTGTGATGAGGGTGGACAGCATTAGGAATAAGTATATTAGAGGGTCAGCCCAGGTTTGAAGGTTAGTAGAACAAGCCAGATAGGCAGGATTACGTTGGTTTGTACATGTGCTGAGGAGGGATGCAGAGTATATTGTGAAATAGATGCTTAGGATGAAGCCACCAGGTATCAGGGAAAGAGGAATGCCTAAGATGAGGTTTATGGTTGTGGTGAGAGAGGACATGCAGGTGGATGGTGTGACAGAGCAAGATGCAGAGGGCAGGAAGAAATGGAAACAGATAATCTACTGTGGCGACCCCTAATGGGAGAATCCGAAAGGAGAAGAAGAAGAAGTTGTATCTCAACTCTTGTGGACTGTGAACACCATTACTGTGCTTCATTCCACAAGTATGTAACCTGTATAGAGGCTGCATCTGAACAGAGTGTTTAGGTGAGTGGTGACTTCATATGTCAGCTTGTGTATGACAGAGCCAGGGACACTGCCCAGTACCATTTCCACTGTGGGTTGGACTTTGATAAAGAGATGTTTTAACTAGAGTGTCTGTGAATCATCAGGTTTTACATTCTTCAGGTCTGGAAATGTGGCCCTTGTGTAATGACAGGGTGGTAAAATCCGCATTCAAACTGTCTGACAAGAAATTGGTAATGTCAGTCAGATAAGTGTACTTTGTGACCATTTACATTAACTGTGACCCGATCTGAGATTTCCCCTGTAGATTATAAACAACACTAAATAAAGCTTTAGTGTTGTCTTTGGAATCCTTGCCAATTTGTATTTTAAAGCTTGCCTTGTATGATTAATGAGGGCTTGTATTTTTCCAATGATACTGACCAGAGAGGTTATCCCTTCTTGGTATGTAACTCTTTTTTGGTACAACTTCACACCTTCTATTATATATTTAGTTTATGGCAGGGGTCCATGAGACTAATGCACTTTTACTGTATAAGTGAGAATTTCTTGTGTTTGGGATAGCACGGTCCATGCAACCCTGTAGGTGAACAGTGTGCATTACTAAAGGATTATGCAGCTGGGACAGTGTTAACCTTAGTAATGCAAACCAATGACAGCAACAACAGCATCACCCACAGCACAGTGTCGGCCTGTGTCATACACACACACACATGCATACTCAAGTTCCAAAATGTGTGTAGTACAATGCATACTGGCCACCAATAGAAACTATGGAGTGTTAACACTGGCCAATACAGGGCATGTTACCCTGCCCATGTGTCCAATATGCATGTACATGCAGACAGTGCACCTCCACCATGTTCACAAATGGACACCTGCAAACCTGTGTTGCACACACCCCACACTTACTGTCCACTGTATAATGCATGCTGACACAACTAAACACATCAGCCAAGTGGCACATGGGCAAACAAAATACAATTGGAATAAACACTGGTGAAAACAATACAATATTGCTAATTACAACTTTAATGCATCATGCCTGCTCAGCTACACCTTCAAGGATATCATTACACTTTACTGTTGACAACATGCTACACATCCAACCATTGCTATACTTTATTAAAGTCACCCTGTGCATCAGCACCATGTTAGCCTGTTCCTGCATCAATGTTACAGATGACAGGAGGTGGCGCAGGTTTCATCATATGCACAGGGTGTGGTGTTGGTTTGCCAGAGGCCTACACTGAGCCATACAATCGACATGTTTGTGTGAGTGTGTGTGTGAGGGCCATGAGTACTGTTATGGGCCAATGTTGATGTCATATGTGCGGGTATGTGTTTGCCCTAGGTTTCTGGTTTATGTGTGTGTGTCTGCATGCACACAGTTCCACCATGTGGCTGCCATATATGGGGATTTGTGAGACAGCTACAGACTGTACCTGGCAGGCTTTATAGATCACCATCTCTGGCCACAGATACGGAACCTCTGCCTGGCAGGGGAGCTACAGACAGTACCAGGTACTAATCCAGATTGGGTACTATCCGAAGAGGTTGACAAATGTCCACTGGATCCAGGTCCCTGCTGGGACTGGCCAGAGCCATGTGCAAGTGGTCTGCTAGGAAGGTCTATGGACAACCCCCCCCCAACATTGCTGGGTCTGGTACTGGCACTACGGGAGTGGCTGTGACTTGCTGGATGTCCACGGTGACCTCTAGCTGGTGATGTTGCTGGCATACGTCCATGTTGATGTCTCAACCATCCCGCACTGTCCTGACACATGGACATGACATTGTGGAGGACATCCAATGTCTCACCTCAATGTCTATCAATGACCTCAGTGTAGTTATGTATGGCACCTGCTAGGTCATGGATACTGTCATTTACAGGGATGTAATGAACCCTCTGTGCTCTTAGCCCCTGTCTAGTGTACCGCTCCATTCGTGCCTGTGCCTCCATGACAGCCTGGAACATGTATGTGGTAGAAAGAGGTGTGACACGTCTGCCAGGGGCATGATGACCAGCAGTGCTCTGACGAGAACCCCTGAGCATCTGCCTATTTGGTACCGTTCAAGACATCTGGCTATGGCTGCTGTGTCCTGATACATGTGCCATAGATACCATACTGTCCTGGTCAGTGCCAACCGTACACTGTCCCTCAGCTAAGGGCAATGGTGATGATGGATGTACAGGCAGTATGAATGTGTGCATGGATGGGGTGGAGACTTGTGTACTGTCAATTGGTGGCCCAGCAACAGACCCTGACAAACCTGCCTGTGCCTCAACACACTTATCCTCATGATCACCGTCTGTCTCAGTGACATCAGGTTCCCTGCTGTACTGAACCAGCCCCACCTCGCCACCTGCGAGAGGAAAACAGGAAACACACTTTAAGACATGAACATGACTTCAGACCACATGCACACATGAACACACACACAAAACTACACTCTTCCTGAAAGCAAACACACACAACACCAGCAATCACAGAACATACACAATAGCAGGTGATGGTGGAGTACAGTATCACAAGCAAAACAGTCATATGACACCTGTCAGCATGCAGGACATGTGTTGCTCAACAGCATGCAGTGCAAGTGTAGTCAATCCTTGTTACTAACACTAACAATGGCTTTGATGCATGTATTTTGTTATTTAGTGATGGCCCTCCCTCTGAAACACAATGCATACATGGACACAACATTGCTGCGCAGGTATTCATAACCCTGTGATGTACTGTGCACCATAACTCACAGGTGTACATACCATTGCTGGATGTGTATCTGTGTTTCAGATAGGTATCCAATGCTGATTACAACCTCTGTGTCTTTAGCAAATAATTGTGGACATGTTTTTAGCACATGCATGATAAGTATTCACACAACATCATCAGTGGTGCATGGATAACTGATAGAATACCATTCGGCCACATACCCAATATACGGTACATATGGTGAGAGTAGATCATATTGTGGACATGCCAGTCTCATCCATGACATGGCATGCTAAAACACAACTTCATATTTAAACACTACACATACCCAATATGTGTCATATGACCTAGCCACTCAGTAGAATCACAAGACATATATGTGTCAGTTGTGCAAATGGTGATTGGTATGCATACCATTTAGAGGTGCATATGTGCACACACACACATCATTATGGTGTGTAGCAATGACAGCTATGTGTAGTACTGTGGTTACAATAACTGGATGGGGTATAGTACCATAGGCCATCATCTTGAGGCATCAGGTGGTCACTCAAGGCTACAAATGTTTCACAAACCAGCACAAATCATGCTGTGCTGGAACTGTACTGCCTTGGCAAAATTCACCATTTCACAACCAATTGCTATGTGATTTTGTAAGGAGGCCAATAAGGAGCATTCCCTGCCATGAATGTGTAGCGTGTTGCAGAGTGTTTAAATGCCCCAGGATAGGCCTCTACCCCTCAGGTATATTCTGTGTAATGTATGGATGAGATTTTGGATACTGCAGTGTGTCATTACAGAGGGTTTGGGAACCCTTTATGTGTAGCATGTTAAAATGCTCTGTGTATGACATAGATGTGTATGTTATGTGCATGTTGAGTACCAACTGTGCCTATCCAATGGTCACTACAGTCTAGCCACATTTGTTTGAGATGGTCTGGGTATTGCATGTGTTTGAGGCTGCTAATCACATTAGTGAGACGTGTGTGCTCTTACACCAAACATGAACAGCATGCATTATGGGTAGGTGTGTTACATGTGTACAAGGCCTACACCTTAACTAAGACATGCACTTTTTATTTCCAATAATAAATGCAGAATACACTCACCAGCATCTGTCCGCTGCCTTGACGTCATCCCAGAGGTACCTATATAGAGATGAGACAGTTTGTCAGTGACCACAGCTGTGGCATTGCTACTGTGTGTTTGCAATCTTACAGTACAACAACAGTTTACATTCACAGGGCTACAGCTTATGTTCCAAATGATCAGTATTGCACAACAGGCTCCACATCTTTGAACGACACACTCCACATCTCACATATGCATGATCTACCAATACAGATAACAGTAGTCTACAGATATGCCATGTTACCTGCATGCTCCATGTGTGCTTGCTGGGTGGCTCCAACCTCCATCATGGTGTATGTCTGCTGCTGTTGTTGTTGTTGTTGTTGGGCAGGTGCCACCAGGCTCATGAGCAGCTCCTCCACTCTGGTGAGGGGGGGATGTATGCTAACACCACCCCCTGTTGCAAGCTGTTCTCTACGTACATCAGCGGCACGCTGACGGACATGTCGGAGAAGATCACTGCAGTGGTGGCGTACCTGCTCATATGTGCGGTTATGCAGGCCTACCTCACTGTCCCTGCAGACAAGATCCTGTCACGTTGCAGTACACTCCTGCTGGTCCTGGCTGGTTCGTGAAAATAGCAGACGGTAGTGCTGAATCATGATGCTAGTGATGATATCATCTTCAGCCCTACTGTAACTTGAGTTCCTGTGGTGGGCCATGATCCCTGGAAGACATAAATACAAAAATATGTCTGAGCAAGTCATATGGCACATCTAACATTATACAGTACAGATATCACTGAACTGCTATATATATATATATATATATATACACATATATATATATATATATATATATATATATATATATATATATATATAGATAGATATATAGATATAGATATAGATATAGATATAGATATATATATATATACTTACATACATAATACAATATGTTGTACCTGAGCACATAAAATAATTACTCACACACATACATCTACATGCTGGAGTACATTTTCTGTAGTGTTGTATGATTGTACTGGATGTTATGTTTGTGAATACATAAATGATATGTATATCTGAGATGGCTTAGTGGCAAATCACGTATGCTGTGATGTGAATGGTTGTGGGTGTTTTCCTAGTAAATGCTTTTGTTTTGTTACTAGCCAAAACAAAGGTCAAGGGCTACAGATGGAATAAGGCGCATTTCAGCATTTGCAAGTGGGTTTTCAGAAGGGCGAGCACAGCTTATGGAAGTTTAGCAACCTATAAGCTAACCAAGAGTGAAACACTGTAACTGCCACTTATCACTGCTCACCCCACAACTACTTGAAAGTGCCTTGCTCACTCTCTATCCAATGAACCACGTTTTGCACAGCAACAAAAAAAAAATCACTATATAAGACTATACAAGAGTACCTGGCACACTGTATGCAACACGATGTACCACCTACCCACAGCAGATATACATCAAGCTGATGTATAAAGAAATATATCATCCATCACAATCAGTGTAAGGTCAAGTAAATGTATTAATATTATACCACACAACTTGTTACTGTCAAAACCGTGGCCAAAATATGTGCACAGTTGGGAATATAGGTCACATACTGCTGTAGTGCACTATGAATGTTGCTAGATACACAGTTATATGTATTACCACACATATGTCAAAAAACATGTTACAGACATACCCACACACACATCAGACATAATTACAGGACACAAAGGTATGACAACCCAGATAAGCTTTCAGTGTGTACTAGATAGTACTGTGTGTCAGTGCTTACACAACCTTAATCTTGAGAAATGTAATCTGTGATGAATACAGGGACCAGAAAAAAACAGTGGTTGCAAGCAATGTGGACATACACCATACTTTGCTGTACAGGCCAAGAGCTTCAATTAGTGCTACAGTACACACAGGATTTGCATTCAACATCGGTACCAATCAATAATCATAGATGTAGTGCTTTAGCCTCCAATGACACACCCTAGTTAAAACCAAGGGACTTAATCACACTGTTTGCAATAGCACTTGTTCTGCCTAGCAACAGAATACACAGCTTTTGCTAGGATCAAAGCAAGGACCCAGAATACCATAACATAAAAAGTTTCCCAGTAAGCAATCCCACAGATACATATCTTTGATGTATTCACAAACATATTGACCATCACAGTCAGTTAACAGTACAGAGAATCTATTGCAACAAGTAGATGTAGGTGTGTATGAGTATGTATAAAATATATATATATATATATATATATACTCATAAACATCTATATATATATATATATATATATATAAATATATATATATATATATATATATATATATATATATATATATATATATATATATATATATATATATATACATTTCACCTTTCATGGTGAGAATATCAATTATACAAAGGATGTAAGGTGTACAGTAATGTAATAACATTGCACAGTCTTGGGATAAATGCATTGAAGGTGTTCACAGCCCAGGTAGCTTTAGCAGGCCTTACTGGCTTCAACATTGCAAACTGAATGAACTACCCACAGTGTTTAACCACCACATGTCATATACCAGCACTGTATGCTGTCTTGTTTGTCACACACTAAAACCTACATACAAATATGCTCATACTAACCTTCACCAACATATATATATATCCCCCTTTCGCAAACAGTTGCAATATGTCCCCTGCTCTATGCACATATACAAATGTGAATATATATGACACATATATATTTCTCTGTATGTGTGTGGCATACACACACATGGTCCACACTGTTGTAAGTCCCTGGACCTCACAGCTGAACTGTTGGTCTTTGCTGCAACATAAACAGGTGTCACATATGAACACAAACTAACATTAAGGGGGTATATATGGCAACAGATGCTAGATAAGCATACTAGACTGCTACAGCAGTTGCCAATGCTAAGCTACACTTTAATATGACTATCATGCATGTGTTGTTCTGTCACACCCGTGTTTATATAATGTCAGCGCTAATCCCCCCAACAGCCATTGGCCACACTACTGTACAGAACACAGATAACATGGATCAAATCTTTGACATTTAATGCTGAGTTTCACAGGTATGTCCCACTGCCCACAGGTACGCACAGTATTGTCCATAGCAGTATTTAAGCAGAACATATGTGCAGAAAGAAGTACTGCTGCCACATATGAATGTTTCACATTATGTAGACTATTCTTTAATGACATATACTACATGCCAGTAAATACATATGTGTCACATAACTTTCCTTTGTATAATTTGGTAATATTTATTTTTCCTTTTCTCTCTCACTTCCTCTGTCTCTCTCTCGCTCTCTGTCAGTCTCTGCAATAGAGTGATTGAGTTTGTTGGCAGAGATTACAGCCTACTTTTGTAAGAATTGCACATGAGCATGTGATGGCCTCTGCACCAATTAGTGCCCACCATTTGCTAATTGCATGCAGCCTGCTGTGTAGTAATTGAAGTAATCACTGTCATAGCAACCCAGTACTATAAATTGCTGACTCATGTAGCATGGCCCTTTCAGCTTTCCAAGATGGAGATCATCCTTGTTTGGTGTGGACACCATTGTTTAAGACAAAAGGTTGGTATAGTTCTTATATCAGAAACCAGGGGTGTAGGCAGAGATTTAAATTTTGTACTTGACCTAATGTTGCTGCTTCCAGTACCTACTTGACAGTGTAGAAATGTACTCTCCCTTCAAAATGCTACCCCAAGATACAATGAAAAGCGTATTTTCTTTTCAACTGTTACAATTAACTGCCATACAAAGCTAGATATAGAGATGTATTCATTTGGCACAAGAATTGTTTGTAAACTGCTATACTGTGAATATTCATGTACTCAGTTCTAAACAATTTGTGCTTTTTTAGTGTTGACATTAGCATGAGCTGCTCAGAAAAACTGGACACATTTCAGTACAGTGAGTATGCTTACCTACATCCTTGGTAGACCCTGCACACACAGGTATATTCTACATTTGGGTAGGGTTTCAGAAGTACAGAGAGTGTAAGTAGTATTGTGTGGATCTTATCTTACTGGACATACAGGGCTGTTGTGTACATGTTAGTTTATCAAGGCAAGTAGTCTGCCTGCGTAACTCCCAACTGCAGACCTATCCACATGATAGCCAGAGAATAGCCTGTTATTTTTTGTCTGTGCACTACACAGGTCTTTTCAGCAATAGAGCAATGACATTCTTACAGTTGGTTGCTACCAGTACATGGCTACATCCATTTGTATTTCAGTGTTTTATTCCTACATAAGGGTATGTTTCCAAAACTCCTTCCAAAGCTATTCGCACAGTGTGTAACAGCAGAAAGGCTAATATGCCTCTGTGTTTCTGCCTCTGCCAGACCTCTCAACCAATCAGGTACATATTTGAACAGAATCAGGGAAAAGTCAAGAAAATCTCAGGGACAATCAGGGCCACCTTTAAAATATTAGTGCCATTAAGTTAAAACATTGAGAGAATCAGAGCATATGAATTAATACACCTTTTCTGAAGTAAAAGAAATGTTTAACTCTTAATTATTGCCATTATTCATTAAGTGTAATTCACCACCTTTCTGCCCAAAGTCAGTATTTTAGGAGGGATTCAGAGGAACAGAGCTAAAATGTGGATCAAAATCAGGGATGTCCCTGAAAATTAGGGACAGTTGAGAGGTATGGCCTCTGCCCTAAACATATATGCCTGTGTTTGTCCTGCTGTGATACTGTGTGGGGTTGTAAGGTGATGGTGTAACATTATTTCCTGCTAGAATGGCTGCTTCTCTTATCACAGTCATGTAATGTAATCCCAAAAAAACTGTTGGTCAACATCCACAGAACAAGTTGTGTGGTATGGTATTCCGAATTTTCCTTTTCATTCACTAATTCTGATGCATGATATAATTATTTAAGCACCAACTTGATGTGTATCTATCATGGCTTAGTGGTACTTCATGTTGTGTAGTGTGTGCAAGGTCTGGGGTGCGAGACTTACAGAGGTGTTTTATTTTGTTCCTGAGCAGAACAAGGGCCCTCACATACAGAGTGACTAAGGCACTTTTAAGCAGTTGTAAACAGGTTTGCGCAGGTTTGCACAATGCTGTGTATTGCTTAGCCAAGCGCAAACAAGTGCAGACCATAAACAACCTATACAATAGAAGGAGGAAGCTACTACATGATAGAGCAAAATCCCAAAAAGGGAAGGCATCTCTGATCAGTATTAGCAACAAACTACGGGCACTCATAAAATCGTCTAAGGCCAGCTTCGAGAAAAACATTGCACAGGACACTAAGGATAATCACAAGGCTTTCTTTAGTTATGTTAGGAACCTGGGTAGGAATTCCCAGATATGCTCAGAATTAGTCCAAAATGACAAAAAATACACCGAACCCACAGACATTGCCAACATCCTAGCTGACAGGTTCAGCGCAAACTTCTCCCCCCCCTCACCACCAAAAGGACTAATATCTATCCCAGCAGAGTGCTGCCCCCCTGACATCTCAGATGCTCAGGTAAGAGCTGCCCTCTCCAAAGCAAAAAACACAGCATCAATGGGTCCAGACGGTGTCCCGGGCTGCGTCCTACATGAACTCCAAGAAGAGCTAAACCCAAACATAAAACTACTGTTCAAGCTCAACCTTACTACAGGATATTTACCCAAAGAGTGGTGTACAGCAACAGTGGTCCCTCTCCACAAAGCTGGTGCCTTGACGGATCCTGGAAACTATCGCCCCATAAACCTGACTAGCTTGGTTTGCAAAGCTATGGAAAGGATCATCATGGACCTCATAAATAAAGATATTGGGGACCTACAGGCACTGGATCCTATCCAGTTTGGCTTTGTTAAGGGCAGATCCTGCCTCTTAAACCTGGTTGATTTCTTTGAAACAGTCACTAAGGCCATTGATGAGGGGAAGATGGTCCACACAGCCTACCTGGGCCTCGCAAAAGCCTTCGATACAATACTCCACTCGGGCATTATAGATAAGCTCACCAGCTTAAATATAAACCCCTATGTCACTAGATGGGTTGCGAACTGGCTCAAGGACAGAACCCACATGGTTAGAATTGCTGGAGCCATGTCAGACTCCAAACCAGTTACAAGTGGTGTCCCACAAGGCTCAGTCCTGGGACCTCTCTTGTTCGGTATATATTTCTCGGAGGTACAGGCCAACACGAAAGGACTGTGGCTGACCAACTTTGCAGATGACAGCAAACTGGGCGCCATAATCGACACTCCAGCTGACACAAGCATCCTCCAAAAGGGCCTCATAGAAACAGACAACTGGTGCCAGAGCCATGGCCTCAAGCTAAACGCCAAAAAGTGTATAGTCATCCCTTTTGGCAAAAACAAAGTGCCCACAAATTACCATATAGGTGGTAATCCATTAAGTACAGAAGAAGTAATTAGGGACCTGGGGACCCAAGTTGATAGCAATCTCTCATTTGACAACCACATGGCCGAAGTGGTTAGAAAAACATTTTATATAGCCCACCTAATCATGAAGGGATTCACATCTAGATCAGGGGAGGTCATCGTGCCTCTTTACTCATCCCTCATCAGGCCCATAATTGAGTACAATGCCCCTTTTGAGATGTACCTTACCAGACACCTGCAACAACTGGAAAGACCCCAAAAGTACCTCACCAAGAGGATCAAAGGGCTCAAACAGATGCCATATACTGCCCAGTTAAAGAAACTCCAGCTCTACTCAGTGGCATACCGCCTGCTCAGAGGCGATCTGTCTCTGATGTATAAAGCCATGTCCAACCCGGAATTAATGGACATGCTGCACCTCAGAAAATCCAAATCTCATTGAGCTACACGCTCGAGAGACTTGAACCTCAGCACTGAAATAAATAGGACATGCTGGAAGGACAGATTCATAACCTAGAGGCTCCCTTCACTCTGGAATAAAATCCCAGTTCAGGTTGGGCAGAGTCCCTCATTGACTCTCTTCAAGAGGAATCTTAATGAGTGGATGGGAGATCATAGGTTTACCCTGGGTATCACTTCTGTGTCACTGTTAGACAGAGGCACAGTATACTAACCTCGAAAAAGGGCATAGCAAAATTATTTTAAAATGGGTGGCGAAAGCTAAACACACTCTGGCTAGGCTTATAAATGCCCTAGGGCAGATAGCCTAGTATGAACCTATGAACCAAACCCGCACAAACCCGCTAACTACTGCTTAATAGTGCTTACTCCCACTCAACCCGCGCTAATTTCTTTGGAAGAAAAGAAAAATGGGGAGATAGGAAAGTGGTGAAAGAGGGAAAGACAGTATGGAAAATAGCTCGGGATGTGCAGGACAGGTGTAGTGAAGATCCATAGCTGCCCATTTCTTCCAACAGCAACAGCTGTGCATATGAAATAAATTTGGAGGTAGATATGAACCCTTCAACCCCTGAGAGAGGGTGAGGACAACAAAGTATGTTGTAATGCCAGTTAAATAACATTTCATGTGTCCAGTGGACATGTGTGCAAAATGGGCAGCTATGTATGGGGCGTAATTTTTTTTGGGAGCAGATTGCCCTTTTTTTTTTCAGGTGAGATAGGAATGTGGGGTAGGGGAAGTAGGTATATTTGGGGAGTTAGGTTGGGGAGCTAAAGAGACAAGACAAACAAGATGCATTCAGGGGTGGTATATGAAACATGTGGTGGGTGAACACCTTTGACGGAGAGGGATGTTTGGAAATCGCAAGCCCATGAGCCCCCAAATGGAAACAGTATGACTGAGGTCCCCAACCCTGGGCAGTCACCACTGCACCTTCACGGCCCAGAAGCTGGCTATACTGGGGGCTGTGTAGGAGGGGCAGGCTGACCCGTGAGTTGTGCCACTCAGGCCTCAAGCTGGCAAAGAGGTTCTGCAACAGAACATTCAATCTCTGCAAAAACTGCAAAGGATCCTGTTAGAATCGATAAAACTTGTAAAACCAAAACACACCATCCACAGCAGTAAACCACAATAAAGGAATCCACAAAGCCAGATGTATATTTTAGCGCTTTCTTTCACTTTTTAATTCGCTCGTGAACGTCTTCAGAAAAAATGGGAGATTTCCCCAGCTCCCGTTTTATAAAAAATTACAGAAAATGATGTAAACATGAATATACCATAATTTCTACCAGCAAAACAATTTAAAAAAAAATTGTTGTTTATGTACACGTTTATGTAAACAGACTAATACCATGAATTAGTATACCATTCAACTTTTTATACATAAATAAAAAGTATGTGTTTATAAATACTAGATTTTAAATGTTTCTTATAAAAAAAATGTATATTTTTTCATTTTTCTTGTTATTATTAAAAAAGTATTGGTAACATACTTTATATAAAAAATGAATAAATTTATGCTTTTTGAAATAAATGAATAAAAACTCCTAAATGTTTGCACTAATAATGTCCTACTTCCTAATTCCACTTAATCACTGTGAATAAAAAATACCTTATATAAATAAATGGAATCAAATACATATCTGACTGTTTACTAAGGGTTACTTGATCTTTGACTCACCACTATGTATCATAGTCAGAATTCTTTTTTATTTTTGTATTTATTTCTTAAAGTACACTGTTTTTATTTTTGTTTTATATATTATTTTATACCAAAAAACATTTTATATTTATCACTTCATTTAATCCAGGAGGTTCATCTGCTCCCAAACATAACCACCAAATTGTTTCTTTTTGTTCTAATCTATTATTTGTGTCCCCAATTAACAATCCCTTCTCAACGGAATCTATAACAAAGAATTCAAATAAAAAAAAAAAATTTAGGAGTTTTTATTCATTTATTTCAAAAAGCATAAATTTATTCATTTTTTTATATAAAGTATGTTACCAATACTTTTTTAATAATAACAAGAAAAATGAAAAAATATACATTTTTTTATAAGAAACATTTAAAATCTAGTATTTATAAACACATACTTTTTATTTATGTATAAAAAGTTGAATGGTATACTAATTCATGGTATTAGTCTGTTTACATAAACAACAATTTTTTTTTAAATTGTTTTGCTGGTAGAAATTATGGTATATTCATGTTTACATCATTTCCTGTAATTTTTTATAAAACGGGAGCTGGGGAGATCTCCCGGTTTTTCTGAAGAAGTTCACGAATGAATTAAAAAGTGAAAGAAAGCGCTAAAATATACATCTGGCTTTGTGGATTCCTTTATTGTGGTTTAAT
Organism: Protopterus annectens; assembly: GCF_019279795.1. Lineage (NCBI taxonomy): Eukaryota > Metazoa > Chordata > Ceratodontiformes > Protopteridae > Protopterus > Protopterus annectens. The sequence continues at coordinate 1,940,430,911 of NC_056739.1, read as the reverse complement.
GCTGTGGACGGTGTGTTTTGGTTTTACAACATTCAATCTCTCTATGAACCACAGATCGGTCCCTACAAAGGGTAATAGGTGCCTCTCCACCCATGTTTGTATGAGGGGCCGAGCCCCATCCCCTGCAGTGCTTCCAACTGAAGGTGGCACAAGGCCAATGGAGGAGGAGGTCCCAGGCTGGGCACCGGATCTGCTGGTGCCAGGTTCCATGGCCAGCTGTGGTGGGACAGGTGGGTCCGCTGGGACCCGCCTTCCCATACGAACTATGTTTTGGAGAGTTTAATAAAGATATGGGTTAGTAACAGTCAACAGCATTGCCAATTAGTTATAACAGCATGCAGAAGTATTCCCATTAAACAAACATACCAAATTTTAAACAGTTGAAAAGCAAGTATGACACATGCATATATAGAAAAATAGTGGACATTACAACAGCATGCAGGTTTAATTGATGGCAACAGGCCACCAATATTGTGGTATGTTAACAGGGCACATGCATATTAATAAATGCAAATATTTATAAACCAATAGGACATATGTCCCAACAAATGTTTTGAGATTAGACATACTGATTGAGGTGTGGAATTGTATTTTTTATGCACATACAGTAGGGTGGAAAAAGATACCCCAATTAACAACTTATATATCCTTCTAGTGTTCACTACATTTCTATTAGCTGCAGTTATATGTCCCTTACATGTATTATTACACTACCCAATGTCCTTATATTGTGCAATTGGATTTTGCTAGATCATTATATACATGAGCTGTATCTTACATACAAACTGTCCAAGATGCAGATGTTACTGCAACATATTTTGAGAGTTGCTCACACACACTACTGCTAAGATGGTACACTGACAGCTCTACTCTCATATAATTATCTAGATATGTTCAGGTGAAAGTATCAGTTATATGTTAACAGCTCCCTACATTTCTGGCAGCACACTGACATTTCTGGGGAACACACTACCAAGCTAATCATGTGCCAGATTAACCTGTATATGCTGGCCATGAACCAACAGTTGAGGGCTGTACATATGCATACAAGCTACTAGCACTCCCTTCATCCATGTTATATGGGCCTACCCAAGTGTGGGTTGACACTCCTTAATACAACACTACTATTTGTAGAATGAAACAGTACAACAACATATCAGAGAAAATGAGACAGAACACTCCATGAATCATACATTTATTAAAGGATTATTACACCTTTATTTATTGGGTTAAAAGACTTTTTGAAGGCTCTCTCATTTATTTTATATAACAGTACATGCAGAATAATTACTAACCTGCCTCGTGATGCAGCCTTTGCAGCCCATGTTCATGGGCTTGCAGGTTCATAGCCCGGTTACCTGCAGCTGTGAAGTAAATGTAGTGATATTAAAACATACCTATCCATAGTATAGACAAGCATAGCAATTCTTAACTACTTAATACAATGGCTACTTACTTAGTACTGGGGCATTAGGCATCATACAGGATTCCTGGATCCACCAGTCCAGTTCACCCCCCCCACGCTGCTTCAGGTCAGAATAATGGTGCCTGACCTGCTCACCAGTTCGAGGAACACCAGTGGCACTGGTGAGATCACAGGCAAGACTGTTACAGCCCTCTGTTTTATATTGGGTACCCTGGTACTGGCCCTGTAGGAGTCTTTCCTCATGTTTGTGGATGAGGAGCCAAACCATAATTTTGGACTCCTGGATGCCCTAGTGTTGCGCTATAAATTGAGTGCCTTCACCACCACCACCAGCCATGCTGACTGCAGAAGGAAGCTACAACCAGTTATCGCAAGTATTCCTGCCTGTGGAGCTTAAATATGCCTCATTTCCCACACTTATTTGTGATTGGCCAGTTTTGGAAAAGCTCAGCTGTGGGCACACCTGCTTAGCTGATGTTGGCAATGTTTAAAATTCCTTTGATAGATATGTGTCTGTTGAAAGTGCATGTTTGTGAAATGCTGTCAATTCTTAGTGGTTAAGTACTGTGACTATAGTGCACATTATCCTGAGTTTGAGCCCTGCCACTGCTTTTTATTTTCCTTCTGGGCAGACCTGACTGGTTAAGGAACTGTAGAGCAGGTGTGAGTGTGTTTAACTGGCTTTACTTGACTTTGCCCGACTTTGCTCGACTTTGCCCAACATTGCTCAGTGTTGCTTGATGTTGCTCAATGTTGCTCGATGTTGTTCAATGTTGCTCAGCATTGCTCAACGTTGTTTGATGTTGTTCAATATTGCCCGACATTGCACGACATTGCCCGATATTGCGCTGGTTAGGGCGTTGCACAGCTAGGCGCAATTGTATTTAAATATGCTCAATACTGGTAACATGTGCTTAGCAGTGCTTTGTATTGCTTAAAATAGGGTACTCATGTCTCAGAATGCATAGACATTTCACCTTCATATATATATATATATATATATATATATATATATATATATATATATATAAAATTCGTTCACTACTACATTTAACATTTCAATGCTTTTTACAAAACTTATACATAAAAAAATGTCAGGAAATATTTTTGTATACAGATTTCCCACAGAAAATGGAACGGGCAGTAGTAGGACAGGAACCGGGAATGCCTCCTCTTTGTGCGAAGGCTCTAACCACTACGCTATTGCTATGTTGCTTAATTTGCATATATTTTTCTTTTTATTCTCTTCTGGTGTCTAAGCTGCTAACTGTAGCTAAGCAATGGGCAAACCCGTGCAAACTCACGCAACTACAGGCAGCTATATTGGAAGAAAAAAAATTATTTTTATTTTTTTATTTTGTAAGTTGTTTAACATATGGGGGAATATAGTGTTACATTGTACACATGTGAGCGGACTCGCTTATGTAACTGGTAGTTGCGGCATTTCTTTATTGCAGGGGCTTGGATTTTTGGACTACTTGGCAGTCCAACACACCCCTTACACTCATCCACGCTGCATGTAAGCTTTAGAGTTGAGGCAGCGTGCCCTCATTAATATGCATGGCACGTTGTCATCATACTCTTACACTGGTGCTTCAGTGTAAGACTAATCTAGTCTTATAAGAAAGATCAGTAAATCCGGGGGGGTGTATCTTTAAGTTTTCAAGGGAGCTAGAAACACAGAGTCTGTGCTGAGAAGCTTTCTGTATTGTCATAGGAGTGAACTAATTACTACCTCTGAAAGCATGAAGGAATGCAGTTGTTTTAGGATTTCTAGCATCTGCCAAAGATTTGAGGTCTATGTATTTTTACAGGTAGATGCTAAATACTGCCAGCTTCCAGCAGTGGGGGTTTCACCTGGGAACTAAAGTCAGATGACAAGAAATAATGTCATTCTGCAAGCTATCCCAGCAGTAGTATTTGAGATATTAATTTGAGAAGTCTCTTTAGTGAGACAGAGCATTCTGCATTCTGTCTTGGACCAGAAAATAACTAGAAAACCTATTCTCCACATCTGCCTTGCTCTATTAGTACGTTCCTAGATTATAGCAATTCTCTTAGATGCAGTCATGAATATAGTAAAGCTTAGTTTAGATGTTTTTCTTTTTTTATTTGAGACTGTCCTTCAATGTTGTTTTAAATATTTCCTGAGGTTCTGAACTCTGGTAGCACTGTGAATATATATCTAGTATTGTCTTGTTTTTTATTATTTATTGTTAAATATATTTAAACCTTTCAGTGTTGCTGTTCTTTGTAGAGATATTTAAATTTTGATAGTACTTGCATGTTTATTTGGTGACACTGTGTCAGGCCACTCCTAGTAGCCTTGTTCTTGGTCAAACTACCATTTGTATTAATATTAATATTACACAGTAAGATTGGACACACTTTGTTAAGGGCTTTAAGGTAGCTGATAAGAGGTTCTGGTGGCAGTGATAACTATCTTATAGTCTGGGCAGATGGGGCATAGCTATTAATCCTGTGGCAGCCTTTCCCGGGTTCCCAGGGGTGTGTGTGTGTGTGTGTGTGTGCGTGTGTGTGTGTGTGTGTGTGTGTGTGTGTGTGTAAAACAAATCACCAAGAGTGTGTGTGTCAGCTACCTGGGCAGGGACACGAAGCACTGGTTGGACAGAGAGTGTCGGAAAACTTGGCTTGGGACCCTGGTTAAGGACTTAACTCTGTAGCTGTGCCAGTGGGGAGTCTTATTAGGGATCTGGAGAATGAGGGGGAACCCACCCAGGACTGACTGTGGTCTTTGTGTGCTCTTAGGGGAAATTGCACTTGATGCAGAGAGCTGCTTTTGGAAATACGGTGTGTGTAGTTGTTAACCTCCCATTGTACATCCCCCTCTGGTACCAGTGGTGAGGATTAAGGATCCTTGATCACTGGTCCAGTGGTGGGGCATCACAATCAACATGTTAAAATACTACCATGGAGGAAATTTGTTTAAGAAAACCTAGCATTTTTTTCCTAGCAATAATTCTATTGTACAAATGTTTGAAAGGGCATGTGAAAATGATTTATATGATACTGTCTTTAATGGTACGAATGTTGCACTTTTTCATAATTTATACCTAAATGAGAAAAAAAACACTAAAACATTTGGAGCAAAATGGAAATATAGTGATAAAAAGTTCAGATAAGGGGTGTGCTATTGTCATAATGGAGAATGAGAGGTATATTCAAACTATTATTAAGTTATTGGCTATTGAAACCACTTATAGAGAGGTTAATGTGAGACAAATAGATTATTTGAAAAGTAAATTACATTCTATTTATTCAATGCATATGAATGGAATGCTTGATCTTGAATTGATAAATTATTTTTATATTTCCCACCCAATTGCACCTATTTATTGTAGTACTTAAAATACATAAAAATATGATAAAACTGCCCATGAGACCAACAGTTTCTTGTATGGGATGGCTCACTGAACCTACCTCCTTTTATTTAGAGAACGAATTGAAATATATACTAATATTTTCCCAAAGTTTTATTCTTGATTCAAATATTTTTTTACATTAAATATGTGTTTGGTCTGGTCAAAATATGTTGGATGAAGAAATTTTATTAGCTACAATTGATATAGATTCTTTGTTTATAGTGTTTCTGAATGATGGTGGTATTTAATTACCTCAGGAATTTGTCATTGCTATTACAGAATTTTCAAACATTAAGATAAACATGATTTGTGAACTTCACTCTATTATTTTAGAGAATAATATATTTACTTTTCAGAAGAAACATTATTTACAAATCAAAGGTGCCCAGTGGGAAGAAAATTAGTTCTAATAAATGTACAAGTAATGTCTTATTTTACAAAAGATTTGTAGATGATGTGCTTCTATTAGGAAAAGCTAAAGAATTATTATTATTAACAGAGTGTATTATATATTTAATGGAGATAGTAGGCTTTGTAAAATTTAAGCATGAGGCATCCTGTGAATCAGAACATTTCTGGATGTCACAGTATATATAGATAAGAATATAAAAACTAATGACAACATTTATAAGAAGAATGTTAAGAACATACCAAAAGGAGCGATGACTAGAGTGGCTAGATTAAATACAGAGCAAAGAGTTATGAATGAGCAACTGAATAAATGGGTTGCAATTTTTTTAAAAATGTGATATATTAAGGAATAAACTGAGCTCTGTAAAAAAGAAATATTAGATAATAAAGATAATATAGATAAAGCTTTTGGTGAAACTATAAGAAGCACACAAGACAGATTTGATAATAACAATAACAGAGACAGAGGCAAGATATCTGATAATATGCAGTAGTGTTAACATATAATAAACATACATAGGCAGTTCAAAATATTATATCAAAACACTGGCATACTTTAACACATCTTGATACATTGAACATTTGTCTAACAGACAAGCCTATGTTTAGCTACAAGAATAGCATGAACAGAAAGCATTTCTTCTGCTATAAAAAAAAACGCATGCCAATGAAATTACGAAACATATGAAAATTGGTACCTATACATGTAGATTTTTTTGTATTGTAAATATATAAGCAGTAATACAACTTTTATCCACCCTGTAACATCAAAATATATTAGATTATGTGTTTTGCAACCTATGATACAACAGATCTGGTATATTTGGCCACTTGCACAAAATGTAAGTTAGAGAATAGACTTTGATCACATTTATCTGATATTGCCTTACGTAAACATATTTCAAATAGAGGCACAAATCATGGTTTTAATTTTCTAGTTTTAGAAACTGTGTTTTTGAATGTAAATAGGTTGATTAAAATTTCCCTGTGGAGTCCTGAATGGCTTCTTTTTTGTTGTGTCTGTATATTTTGTGCGCATTTGTGATAGTGTGTGCGCGCATTTATGTATGTTTTTTTTGTGTGCATGTGGGATACTCTGTGTGCGTATGTTCAAGTCATTATGTGCATGAGTATGCATGTGTGCCTATGTGTTTGTTTGTGAGCATGTGTGCACATATGCAGGCATATGCATCAAAAGGTTGTATCTGCAGTGGCTTCTTAATAAAAGTTTATTGGATTTTTATCACCCTGAAAAGAGAGTACTTGGAGACCAGTTCTAGAAATCTCTCATCTAAACACTTTTCTGAAAGATGTTCCTTCAGAATTTGTTTCCTCTTTTGCTCCCCCAGGCCTTTCTGGTGTCTCTGGATCTCAAGGATGCTTACTGCCATATTCCGTTCCATACTCTTTTAGTTTATGTGTTTCTCTGTTGCTTCCTGGCATTTTAAGTTATGTACTTTGCCCTTTGGCCTTTCTACTGCCCCAAAGGGTGTTCACCAAATGCCTCACCCTTGTGATTTCTTTTTACAGGCTTCAAGGGATACAAATATTTTCTTACTTGGATGAGCTGCTGATTCAGGCATCCTCTCCAGAGGTCCTTTTGCAAAATCTTTATGTTGCCATTTCCCTTCTTCAGAGCCTGGGGTTCACAATAAACTTCAAAAAGTCTTCTCTGACTCCTTCTCAGGATCATGTCTTTCTGCTTTGCAGGATTCAGATCATGCCAATGCTGACATCCCTGCCTCCTCCAAAGGCCTTAGCTCTCATTTCTTACTTTCAAACTGTTCTTCCCCTGGCCTCCATTACAGCCAGGGAGTATCTGAGAGCTCTGAGTTTCATGTCTTCCAGCATTCTGATTCTTCCTTTGGGCAAACCTACATGAGGAAGTTCTAATGGTTTCTGAAGTCAATGTGGCTTCAACTTGTGCATCCTCTAGACTTTACAGTTCCTCTTCTTCCTTGTCTCAGGAAGAAACTTCTCTGGTGGATTCAGCAGTTATCATTGAATCCAGGGTTCCATTTTCATCCTCCTCTTCCCTCTCAGGATCTGTTCACAGACTCTTCAGATGTGGGATGGGGAGCAACTTTTGGCTCTCTGAAGGTACAGGGAGTGTGGTTGCCTTGTCAGCAGAAGGAGCACATCAGCGTTAAAGAAATGAGAGCTCTTATGCTGGCTCTTTAGGCCTTTCATCCTCTTTTTTTCTCCAGGGCCTGTCAAGGTCTTCACAAACAATGCCACAGTTAGGTAGTATAACGACAAACAGGGGGGAGCAAGATCTTATCTGCTTTCTGGCTGACACTTCTGGTATGGGATCTGGCTGTTAAGTATCAAGTGATTCTTCAGGCAGTTTATATTCCTTCAGATCAGAACATTGTGGCAGACTCTGAGCAGGTCCTTCACTCAGTCCCAAAGATGGATGCTTCACAGAGATGTGTTTCTGGACATTGTTCACCAGTGGATTACTCCTGAAGTAGATCTTGATGCCTCCCCTCTGAACAGATAACATACACTGATTTGCACCAGAGTCCCAGGTCCTCTGGTGTGGAAGGTGGACACCCTCTCATTTTCTTGGAAGGGGGTGTTTATTTATGCATCCTCTCCCCTTTCTCTCACTCCAAAAGGCCTCTTCAATATTCAACTGAATGTTCCCAAAATCTTGTTGGTGACTCTACTTCTGCATCTAGCCAAGGGCAATCATTGCAAGTTGCCTTACAAGGTGGATCTACTCACACAAGACAAGGCATATCTCATCCATCTCCACCTGTCCACACTTCAAATGATACTGTGGGTGATAGGGTTTTGATTCTTCATATACATCTTTTTTCTGAGGACTTGCTGCAAGTCCTGCAGGACAACAGAAATCCTATTACTTGGAAATCCTATTTATCTAAATGGAAGAGCTTTTCTCTTTGGTGTCTCTTAACCTGGACACTTACGATGGATATTCTTTTGATTCTCTCTTATTTGTGTGAGTTGATCAATGCTTGTTTGGCCTATTCTTCTGTTAAGACCCACTTATCAGCTCTTTCTGATTATTTGCCTTTAAGTCCTTTAACTTCTAGATTTGAGGCTAAGCAATTTCTTAAAGGCATCCTTAATATTTGACCTCCCAGGAAGACTGTTCCTCCTCCCTGGGATCTTAATTTTGTTCTAAAGAAATTGACTCAGGCTTCTTTAGAGCCTGCTGTTTCACCTTCCTTGCAGCATTGTTCTTGTTAGCTCTTACTTCTGCCAGATGGGTGTCTGAGTTGCAAGCCCTTATGGCTTGTCCACCTTTTTTGATATTCCACTAGGACAGGGTGTCCTTATGTACTAATCCTTCGTTTATGCCTGAAGTGCTTAATGAGTTGTCTCTTAATCAGTCTCTTAATTTGCCTACTTTTTTCCTCTCTCCTCAATCTGACTGAGAGGGTGCTGCATATTTTGGATGTGCATAGACAGCTCAGATTTTATTTGGATAGGACTAAAGCTATCAGAAAATCGGATCAGTTGTTTGTTTCATTTCATCCTAGGTCTTTATGATTGTCTAGTTCCACGCCAACTATTTCTATTTGGATTTCACAGGCTATTCTTTTATGTTACACTTTTCATGGCAAGAGCCTTCCTTCTGTAAAGGCTTGTTCTACTAGAGCTGTGACTTCTTCTGGTGTTTTTTAAGGGCTTAGGCACTAATTCTATTCTTGGAGCAGCCACCTGGATGTATGTGCATACTTTTACCAAACACTACAAGTTGGATGGTATCTCCAGAGCTAGAGCTGGTTTTGCTAATGCCATTCTTCGAAGCTCTACTGCTGCTTCCTCCTCCCAAGTTTCTTTTTGAGCTTTGACACTCTCCCAAAAGTGATTAATACAGCAGCGGTGAATGTATAGACATAGTACAGTTGTGTAAAATCTTACCATAATGGTAAATGTCTTTGCCTTCACCCCTGCAGTATTCAATCCCGCCCTCCATCCCCCTAGTCTTTTTCCTTCCTGGATGTGCAGGTTCTCTTTGGTTTTCCCTGGACTGGTGTTCATACTGGGGCAATCAGTTCTGAAGCTGACATGCTTGAACATCACCTTCATGCCCTACATTACATGAGGAGTGTCTGAGTGATGTTCAGCATACCTTAAAGCAATGGCAGGCTTTGGCAGACTGGCCAGACATCAGGCTTCCATGGCAGGGAATCCCATAAATAATGAATACTGCAGCAGTGAAGGCAAGGACATCTACCCTAATGGTAAAATTCTGCACAACTGCACTTTCCACTGATACAACAATATAAATATTAAAATCTGAGAACTGATAATGCATGCCATAAATCAAACCGTTTCTATGGAATGCAATATGACTGATGCTCAGATTATTGAGTCAACATTATTATATTGTATTTTATTACAACCAAGTTAGTGAAGTGTACTATATTTTGGAAGGGAGAGAAGTTCAATCTTTACTGCACTCTGCAAACATAATTATTGTGAGTTGTCCCCATTTGTGCTACCATGAGGTTAATGACAAATACAAGGTGGAGATGAGATGGATCATGGTGAGAAAAAGGAATTCCCCCTCATATATGTAGAAATTCAAACAGTTATAGGAAACATTTGTTGATACCATTCATGGTATTATAACAGGAAACTATTTCCCCATATTAAGATTCTGTGCTAGATGTGAGAATAGGAGCATTCATAGAGATAGTATGACAAGCTGATATCATTAAAAAGCAAGGGATAAAGCAACAACTTGATGTACCCATCCATAACATGAATGGGGGTGAGACAACAGGAAAGTGACAAACATAAACAGATCCAGACTCAAAAGCAGGAGAGACTTGCATTGTAGCAACAAAGGGAATTAAAGTTTGGTTATGGTAAATCCAATATAACAACACCAGTGTAGATAATATCAAGGTAGCACTGCTGAATGCCAGAAGAGACTTAGCATAAGAGCTACAAAGGGGACTAAAACCTGGCTATGGTAATCCCCACATAACAACTCCAATGTAGATAATATCAAGGCTGGACTGCTGAATGCCAGAAGACTATAAACAACAAAATGTCTTAACTAGAAGCATTCCTTAGCCTCAAAGGCATCAGCATTTGTGTAACTACTGAAACTTACTTCCACTGTAGTGATAGCATTCCCTGTATTCCAGGGTACAGGGTACAATCCACATCATGCATTTGAATCCATTAGCAACTTTGGGGAAGTATCAGTATTTATTTGGAACCCCATTTTCTCTTTAAGTCCCCTTCAGAGTATCAAAATTGCAGAACATCGAAACTCTGATCATTGAGAACCAGAGGATCGAAGTTCTGCAATATCGAACTGAAAAAAAAAAAAAAAAGCTAAAATGTGAAAACATTTTATTTGTCCCTTCTTCAGTGTTAAAACTAATAATACTAAAACATTAGATTATAACAGTTTTTTAAAAAACACCACATGACACAGCCATTCAATCTATAATCTAAAGTCATTAAGACATCAAGAACAGTAATTTCTAAAAGGTACAGCATTTATCTGCATTAAATACTCATGTAAAAAACATACTCAATCCTAAAAGCAACAAAAATTATTTATACTTGAACTAACAAACAAACAAGTCACTACTCATTTTTAGTTTTAAATAAGGTGTATACAATATGGCATATATCCTGCCTATATATATAAATATATATATATATATATATATATATAAAATATATCTATCAAGAGACCATTTACTTAATTATTTTTAACTTTCTACTATATAACATATATCTCTAGCAGAAAATAGTTCTTAAAATAAGTAGTTATCTATATTGCTTCTGTCTAAAATCAAGTATTGGTTTGAGTGTCGTTCTATTATTTAACCCAGGTATTCTATCCGCTGCAAGTCTTATTATCCATCTGTACTCAGACATTTCTAACTTATTATTCTGATCACCAAATCTAAGATTTTTATGTATAACTTCTAATACTTTAAATTTAAAATTGTGTGAGTTGCCCTTATCTATTCTATGTTGTGCTAATGCATTAGATGGGATATTCCTTCTCATATCTGACTTGTGTTCAGTAATACGATCTTTCAAGCATCTAGAACATTTTCCAACATAAAATCCCTGACATTGTGTACATGTAGCTAAGTATACAACCATAGTTGTCTTAAAGGTTGCTGCACATTTTATTTCATATTTTTGTTTACTTGTTGGATGTTCAAAATACTTCTTGTCACAAATGTCTGAGCAGCAGCTACAATTGTAGCAAGGAACTGTTTGTATATTGTATGTTATAGATGCACTTAAATTTACCTTAAAATCTTTAAAACATAACTTTCTTTTTAAATTACTCATATTTCTATATACAAAGTAAGGCTTATTACCTAACAATGCATATAATTCTGGTTGAACTAATAAAATCCGCCAGTTCCTTTTTATTACCACTTCTATATATTTTGTCATATTATTATAGGGGATGAAGTATTACTTTTATCAGTAATGTCTAAATGTTTACCAAAATATGGAGCCACTTGCTTCATTCTAAGCTCTATTATATTATTTCTCATATTTATAACATTCTCCATATCATATCCTCTCTTTTGAAATTCCTGACATAGACTTTCCATTTGCTCCTTACACTTCATAGAATCTGTATTTAACCTGCTAACTCTTAGTAATTGACTTTTCACAATACCTTTAAACACATGTGCTGCATGCATACTTCTAGCATGCGTATATTTGTTCACCTGTATATTCTTTCTATATGCACAAGTTTCTAATTTATTATCAGGACTTTTATAAATTTCCACATCTAAGAAAGTTATCCTACTCCAAGAATAATTGATGGTAAACTTAAGAAAATATGTAGTATTATTCAAATATTGAACGAAAGATTTCAATTCTTGTTCATTTCCTTTCCATAATAAAAAACAGTCATCAACGAAACGTTGATAGAAAAAAATGTTATTTTTAAAAATATTACTATCACTTCTTATATAGTTTTTTTCCATTGATTTAATACTATGTTAGCGTAAGTATTAGCCATAGGAGTGCCCATGGCAACTCCTGATAGTTGTAAATATGGCTGTTTGTTAAATAAAAAAACATTTCTTTCCAAAACTATTTCAATCATACTACATAGTGTTTCCACTTCTCTGCCTTTCATTTTTACTTCTTCACTTAGAAATTCACGAATTGTATTCACACCATAATCATTTGGTATTACTGTAAATAAAGAACTTATGTCCAAAGTTACCATCATAAATACTTCATGAATATTATTCTCATACCATGTGAAAAGTTTTTTCAAAAAATCATTGGTATCTTTAATGTAACTAGGACATGTAGGTAAATATTCACTTAATTTTTCCTGAATGTAAATTGACAAAGGTTCTGTTGACCATCCTCTTCCTGAGATGATAGGTCTCATTGGTAGGGTGGTCATTGATTTATGCAATTTAGGTATTCCATCAATTACAGGAATTACTGGAGTAGGAACAGTAAAGTAATTAAACAATTCTAGTGTGATTTCATCTTGTGTTTGCATTTCATATACATACATATTTATTTCATATATAATCTTTCTCACCTGTTCAAAAGTTATTTCTTTGAAAGTATGTGCATCATTTAAAAATTGCTTCATTAATTCATTGTATTCTTCCTTATTAAAAATAACAGTTGCGCCTCCTTTATCGGCTTGCTTAATAATAATGTCATTATTAGTACATAATTGTTTACAGGCCAGAAATTCATCATAAGACATGTTATATTTTTTTTACTTTGAATCTACCTTTACTAACATCTTGATACAAATTTCTCAGATAATCTTCACATAATATATAAAAAGCATCCAAGATAGGGTAATTATTAGGAATGAAATCAATTTTTTTCTTAAATTTATTAATTTTATCACTGTGTGAGTCTTTAAACAACAGCTTCAAGCATACGTTTCGAATGAAAGTTTTTAAATCAGTCAATGCCTCCACTATCAAATCAGAGCTGCAAGGTATAAATTGCAAGCCCTTATTTAGTAAGCTCTGCATCGCTGCGGTCAATGGATAACTTGATAAATCCAAAAAAGAGTCATGAAGCTTACCATTTACTTCCGTCCCTGTTTGCTGTTTGGGAGCGGACTGTCGTTTTTCCTTTTCCCCACAAAGGAGTTGTTTCTTTGTTGGAAACGCCCTCTCGATTGTGGGCGTTTGTTGGACTCTACTTTCTCCGGTAGTTTCACCAATATTGGCTGTGGCAATTTTAAAAAAAATATCAGCTTGCTTCACCTTTGACAGTGGGGTTGTTTTATTCTTTTCCACTTGTGTATCTGCAACGAGTTCAGAACTCGTCATCACTTCTGTTTGCTATGTATGTTTCTGTCATCCAATCCTGTCATGCACAATAAATGCTATAGCAGACCCTCCTTCTCGATTGGACTGTTAAGGTATAGAATCACACCCATCATGGATCTTTGAAAATGTCTCCATTTCTGCAAATGTATCACGTTCATCCAATTTATTATTCTTTCCTTTCATATACTTTTTTTACTATTTGATTCTGTTCTCAGCCAAGAGAAAATATGACCCATTTTAAAATCATTAATATCTCTTTGCAATTTATGTTGTTTAGTAGCCTGTGGTTTTTTGTCTAGTATGTCTGTTCTATTTAACATTAACTGATACGGAACTGATACCTTCATAAAATTACTAGAATTAGTTAGTTCATTTTCCATTTTCATTATTTCTTCTAAAAGTTCATTCTCTATAGGTAGAAAATGTTCATTCATCAAAATCATATAGTCTGTACTTAACTTTAAATTCAGTTGCTGCCAGGACTTTAAAAGTTCGGGATATGTATTTGTGTAGGCTGGCATCTTCAAAATGCGAAGCACCCGCGGAAAAATGTTCAACTCTAAATAGGAAAGAAAACTCAAGTGCTGCCATTGCAGTCTCTTGAAAGTTTGTACCTTTCTTTCAAGCTGTATTAATAAGTTGTTTAAACTTTCATCAACTTCAGAGGAAATAATTACATTTTCTTCATCTATGCCTAAGGCTTGCGATACCAAAGGATTCCCTGTTAGTATCAGCAACTCAAGCATCGTTTTCTTCTGACTTTCATCAGTTTTGGCTCCCATTTTCTGAGTAGTTTGTAGTGGCTGTGTCATTATGGTTAAGTTAATTCCAGAAGAGCGAACACGTTGAACTAACGACTCACAAACCAAAAATTAAAAAGTTCACTGCCAGTTAACTTAAACTGATTCTTGTATTTCCAAACAGCAAAAACAAAATAGAACAGATGGAAAATGCTCTCTTTATTGAGTGAATAACAAAGCTTTCGGGAATGTCCCTTCTTCAGTGATAAAACTAATAATACTAAAACATTTGATTATAACAGTTTTTTTAAAAAACACCACATGACACAGCCAGCCAATCTATAATCTAAAGTCATTAAGACATCATTAAGAACACAATCATTTCTAAAAGGTACAGCATTTATCTGCATTAAATACTCATGTAAAAAACATACTCAATACTAAAAGCAACAACAATTATTTATACTTGAACTAACAAACAAACAAGTCACTACTCATTTTTAGTTTTAAATAAGGTGTATACAATATGGCATATATCCTGCCTATATATATATATATATATATATATATATATATATATATATATATATATATATATATATATATATATCTATCAAGAGACCTTAATTATTTTTTTTTAACATTCTATATAATATATAAAAATCAAGTATTGGTTTGAATGTCGTTCTATTATTTAACCCAGGTATTCTATCCGCTGCAAGTCTTATTATCCATCTGTACTCAGACATTTCTAACTTATTATTCTGATCACCAAATCTAAGATTTTTATGTATAACTTCTAATACGTTAAATTTAAAATTGTGTGAGTTGCCCTTATCTATTCTATGTTCTGCTAATGCATTAGATGGAATATTCCTTCTCATATCAGACTTGGGTTCAATAATACGATCTTTCAAGCATCTAGAACATTTTCCAACATAAAATCCCTGACATTGTGTACACGTAGCTAAGTATACAACCATAGTTGTCTTACAGGTTGCTGCACATTTTATTTCATATTTTTGTTTACTTGTTGGATGTTCAAAATACTTCTTGTCACAAATGTCTGAGCAGCAGCTACAATTGTAATTTTAATGTATGGAATACCTAAATTGCATAAATCAATAACCACCCCACCAATGAGACCTATTGTCTCAGGAAGATGGTGGTCAACAGAACCTTTGTCAATTTACATTCAGGAAAAATTAAGTAAATATTTACCTATATGTCCTAGTTACATTAAAGATACCAATGATTTTTTGAAAAAAACTTTTCACATGGTATGAGAATAATATTCATGAAGTATTTATGATGGTAACTTTGGACATAAGTTCTTTACTTACAGTAATACCAAATTATTATGGTGTGAATGCCATTTGTGAATTTCTAAGCGAAAAAGTAAAAATGAAAGGCAGAGAAGTGGAAACACTATGCACTATGACTGAAATAGTTTTGGAAAGAAATGTTTTTTTATTTAACAAACAGCCATATTTACAACTATCAGGAGTTGCCATGGGCACTCCTATGGCTAATACTTACGCTAACATAGTATTAAATCAATGGAAAAAAACTATATAAGAAGTGATAGTAATATTTTTAAAAATAACATTTTTTTCTATCAACGTTTCGTTGATGACTGTTTTTTATTATGGAAAGGAAATGAACAAGAATTGAAATCTTTCGTTCAATATTTGAATAATACTACACATTTTCTTAAGTTTACCATCAATTATTCTTGGAGAAGGATAACTTTCTTAGATGTGGAAATTTATAAAAGTCCTGATAATAAATTAGAAACTTGTGCATATAGAAAGAATATACAGGTGAACAAATATACACATGCTAGAATTATGCATGCAGCACATGTGTTTAAAGGTATTGTGAAAAGTCAATTACTAAGAGTTAGCAGGTTAAATACAGATTCTATGAAGTGTAAGGAGCAAATGGAAAGTCTATGTCAGGAATTTCAAAATAGAGGATATGATATGGAGAATGTTATAAATATGAGAGATAATATAATGGAGCTTAGAATGAAGCAAGCAGCTCCATATTTTGGTAAACATTTAGACATTACTGATAAAAGTAATACTTCATCCCCTGGGGTGAGGTATGTTACAACATATAATAATATAACAAAATATGTAGAAGCGGTAATAAAAAGGAACTGGTGGATTTTATTAGTTCAACCAGAATTATATGCATTGTTAGGAAATAAGCCTTACTTTGTATATAGAAATATGAGTAATTTAAAAAGAAAGTTATGTTTTAAAGATTTTAAGGTAAATTTAAGTACATCTATAACATACAATATAGGAACAGTTCCTTGCTACAATTGTAGCTGCTGCTCAGACATTTGTGACAAGAAGTATTCTGAACATCCAACAAGTAAACAAAAATATGAAATAAAATGTGCAGCAACCTGTAAGACAACTATGGTTGTATACTTAATTACGTGTACACAATGTCAGGGATTTTATGTTGGAAAATGTTCTAGATGCTTGAAAGATCATATTACTGAATACAAGTCAGATATGAGAAGGAATATTCCATTTAATGCATTAGCACAACATAGAATAGATAAGGGCAACTCACACTATTTTAAATTTAAAGTATTAGAAGTTATACATAAAAATCTTAGATTTGGTGATCAGAATAATAAGTTAGAAATGTCTGAGTATAGATGGATAATAAGACTTGCAGCGGATAGAATACCTGGGTTAAATAATAGAACGACACTCAAACCAATACTTGATTTTAGACAGACGCAATATAGATAGCTACTTATTTTAAGAACTATTTTCTTCTAGAGATATATATTATATAGTAGAATGTTAAAAACAATTAAGTAAAAGGTCTCTTGATAAATATATTATATATTTATATATAGATATAGATTATCTATATATATGTATATATATATATATATATATATATATATATATATATATATACATATATCTATATCTATATATATATATATATATATATATATATATATATATATATATATATATATATATAGAGGCAGGATATATGCCATATTGTATACACCTTATTTAAAACTAAAAATGAGTAGTGACTTGTTTGTTTGTTAGCTCAAGTATAAATAATTTTTGTTGCTTTTAGTATTGAGTATGTTTTTTACATGAGTATTTAATGCAAATAAATGCTGTACCTTTTAGAAATGACTGTGTTCTTAATGATGTCTTAATGACTTTAGATTACAGATTGGATGGCTGTGTCATGTGGTGTTTTTAAAAAAAACTGTTATAATATAATGTTTTAGTATTATTAGTTTTAACACTGAAGAAGGGACATTTCCGAAAGCTTTGTTATTCACTCAATAAAGGGAGCATTTTCCATCTGTTCTATTTTGTTTTTGCTGTTTGGAAATATAAGAATCGGTGGAAGTTAACTGGCAGTGAACTTTTTAAAACATTTTATTTCACATTTTTTGCAGGGGGCATCCCCCACATCCCCTGCTACTTAAATATACCAATATTGAGATTGCACTTCAGTGAAGTGAATCATAAGGACAGCATGGAATGGGAAATTTACCATTCTCTTCACAGTAGTGCAATGATGGAGTTGGTATATTTAAGTAGCAGGGGTGTGGGGGTGCAGGGGGGCTTGCCCCCCTGAAAAAACTTACAAGAAGGCTTTTTTATCATTTTTAATTTGTTCTATGTTAATGTTTGATGTTGTAAAATATTGATCATCTCGTCCTCGATGATGCTTGGTTCGATGTTCTGCAACTTCAATCATTTGAAGTAGACATATATATATATATATATATATATATATATATATATATATATATATATATATATCTATGTATTGCCAATTGTATAAAATAAAAACAGTCCCTACAGTTATACCTAATGAAACACATTAGATTGTCCAGCCTTATGGAAACAAGTAGAGAACAACTGTTGACAATTAAAAAAGGAAAAAAAATATTGATTATAAATTCCATATGAAACATATGGCAAGACTGGAATCGCAATTCAGTTAATCCATGGTAAAATCTGATACACTATATACCCTTTTTCTACTATTCATTACCAATGCAGCAAATAGTGCTGCCAAGGTATTATAGGACCAGGAACAAGAAGAGTTCCAACAGTTAATCTCTTGCTCATATTCGGTGTTCCAATCGCTAATACAATTATTTTGCCATGTACTGATTAGATTACAATCATTTACAACTTTAGAGTTTTCCATGAGTAAGAAAAAATAAAACTTCCACTTATTGTGCTGTGTCGATGTTAAATCCCTCTGTTTCAATACTTATGAGCACAGAATCTACCAGGGATGCAAAAATGCTTCCTCACCATTCTCCGCTCATAGACTTGACAGCTTCAGTGGTTAACTGCTGCACACCAAAATGCACATTTATGCATACTCTGAGTAAGACAAGTTTGTTAATATAAATTAGCAATGAAAATCCATTGATGTGGATAGGATTCTGAATAAGAAAGTAGTGTCCTTGCAGAATGTTTGGACTATTAGGCATTTTCCACCTGTTTTCCACATGATTCTTCCATTATGCTATTCTCCTTGACCAAGAAATAAGGCCCAGATAAGAAGGTGCTGTTTGGATCAGTGTCTGTGCAGTAGGAAGATTGGGACAGAGGTTAACACTTGTTATGGATCTACAGCCTCCAAGCTTTCTGAGCTTCTTCTACATGAACCTGCATTATTCAAATGGCTCTTGCCATAATCTTTGCTCTTTTATATTTGGTGTTTTTTCTGTGGGCACTAGGGGGCTGATCTGTCCTTTTTTTCCCTCCCATCATTGACTGACCTGAGCGTTGTACCATCTTCACATAAGAAGTTCTCTCACTAGTCAGTCAGCCCTGTGGAAAGGACCTTGTTCTCTGTGGGGTGAGGGAAGACATTTGCACTTGGCCTCTGCTAATGCTTACTTACAGTATCAAGGAATTTTAGATTCAGACCCTGTGAAACCATTCATAGTTCAGCCAGGTTATATTGTTGTTGAGCCAAGATCCCCTTCAGTTGAAAGTTAGGATTGTAAGGGGCTCATATGCAGATTTTATAGTAAAATGGGGCAGTAGTAGATGCCTCACTGCTTGTGGCCATTCTGTTATGTTGGGAAGATCACTTTAACTTTACAAGAATTTTTTTTATTCTTACAGTGGATAACTGCTGCTCTTAAGCAATATCTACATTCTCTTAGCTTTAATTATAGCAGAGATTCAGCAAAGAAACCATTTGATATCAGATCATTTATGGGGTCTATTGGACACCAATGAGCACTCATATGCGATTAAGCTACCTCCTCCATGCACTTTCCCATGAGAGTCCTTATCTTTTAACAGATTTTGCATGATACAAATCTGTAGTTGGTTGAAGTCATTGTTACAGTCAATAAAATTAGTTATCTCATTGTAGCCAATATTAGATCTCCATCTATGACTCCTTCAGACCACGCATATAAACGTAACAAATTGGAAACATTAACAGTTGAACCGAATGCCTTCCTTAGGACTAGCTTTAACTATCTGAACATAAACTCGTAACCATTTACCTTCTGCACTTGCAAAGTTCAAAATGTTTGACCAAATTATACCCCTTCCCAACAGAGGTGTTAATCTTCTTCATTTTTTTAAACATCTTTATTAAATCATCACATTTTAATATATGATACGAGTACAAATATATTAATAGAAAATAAAACAAACCATAGTAACATTTCCATTGTTATTTGCATACAACGTTCATGTTTTCTTCTTAACAATTTTTATTCACTTCAACATTATGTTAATTGTTCAATACCTACCTTCCCTTAAACATTACTCCTCTACCTGAACATTATTTTTCTTCCATAAATTTTATTTCCGTGTTCTTTTATCTCATGAACAACATTCAGTACTTCAATCACAGTTGGTTTAGATTCTGATTTCCATTTTCCATTAATTGCATTTTTTTGGTGGCCAATAGGATTAAACTTAGTTAGGCCTAACTATGTCTAGACAATTCAAGTCATATATTCCAGAAGGAAAAAATAATTTCATTACTTATACCCACCTGATTCCCCAGCATGATTTAAAATTATACTGGGTCTATATGAAGCTGTGACTGAAAGGTCTTTATGCTTCTTCTGTAGTACAGTCACCATAGCTTCCTTCCAAGATGTTGGTATCCCCCCGTTTAAAATATTGTTCACAAAAACATTCCATATCTTTATCACTTTCATCCCTCCTAACTTAGAAACTTGCATAGGGATATCATCTGCTCCTGGAGAGTTCCCTGTTGATTGATTGTATTTCTATCTCATCTCATCTCTTTCTATCTTAGCTATTAATTGTTGCACTCCAATTTTCCTTAACATTGACATAATTAAGCCTTCCATAAATATTTTTATTTGTGCCTTTCTTGATTTCCCAATTATTCTGCTTTATATAGATTCTGCCAAAACTTCTGAAATACCCGTAATACATCTATAGGATCTCTGGTTATTTTTTCTTGTCATGGGTACTTTAAATATGACAACAGACCTTTCTATTATCTGTTACCTAAATCATTGAGCTAAATGATTTTTGCTCTGTATTTATCAAGAAATACTTGCTTAACAGCAACATTTCTAATATAACAAACTTCTTTCTTATAAACTAAGAGAAAGACACTCGAAGGCAAAAGTGATGCTAAGCACTTTCATTCTTTAATATCTAGAATTTCTTCAGAACAATTCTGAAGGCATCCATTTTTCCTTCGAGTGTCTTTCTTTTAGTTTATAAGAAAGACATTTGTTGTTTTATTAGTACAGTTCATTTGCGTTAGTTATCGCAGTTTGGTTTTATTATTATTAACATTTCTAATATCATGCATATTATCCAAATACTCCCATATTTTCCCTTCTCCTGATCCTGTCCTCAGAACGCACTTGGTACCTCCTCTCTAGTTAAATCTGATCATTATGCTATGACCTGCTTTAAACAAACCTGATTTTTTCAGCCACTACTAACTCCTCTGCATTTAGGGATTACTACAAAATCAATAATTTACAATTTAGTGATCTTATTGATAATCACAGTTGGTATAATCCTTCCAACAAATCATGTAAGTGAGACTGCTTTCTAATATGAATTGTACTTCCTGTTGGATGGGTGCATTGAGTGATCTGTACCAATCCAGTGTAAGCATAATTATCTGTACCAATCCAGTGTAAGCATAATTATCTGTACCAATCCAGTGTAAGCATAATTATCTGTACCAATCCAGTGTAAGCATAATTATCTGTACCAATCCAGTGTAAGCATAATCACAGGTATAGAACTAAGCATATATAGTGGAACTATCAAATCAACAAAGTCTACAATTAAAAGAAAAAGGTCATGGCCACCACTAAACAATGTCCACTTCATCATAACAATAGGGATTTAATACTGTAAATGCACAATTTAGACAACATTAGGACATGTACGACAAACTATGAACTTTATATTGCAACTAGTTCAAAATACAACCACAAGGCCTTCTTCAGCTCTGTTAGGAAGCTTAGATTTTACATATAATTCTGCACTAAACTAGTCTTCAGTGGTACTTCCTCTGACCCCCAAGGTCATAGCTAATAGTCTTATGGGCAAATTCTCTTCCAATTTCATCTCCTCTACCACTTCTCTGTCCTCTACATTCCCCCTCATACCCCACATTCTGAGATCAATTTGGACCAAATCCTTTTCTTGCTTTCCATAATTAAAAACAGTGCTGTCATTGGTCTTTACTATATCCCTAGATGTCTTCTGAAAAGTGTAAAATAACACCTTCAAAACCCCTCCAACAAGTCTCCAGTTTGAGTCTCTGCATTGGTTATTTCCTCAATGTATTGAGAATGGAAAATGTGATGCCCATGCATAATGATGCTCCCTCTACCGACGCTAGAAATTACAGGCTTATTATATCACTACTATCATTTGCAAAGCTATAGAACATATTATAGCTGGTATAATAAACAATGATGTAGGAGAACAAAGACACATCATGTCTGTACAACTTAACTATGTCCCTTGAAAATATTACTGAGGCCATGGGAAAGGGACACGCAGACCTCACTCCTTACCTGGATCTTGCCAAACCTTTGACACTGCCCCCTATGCTGGCATTATTGACAAGCTCTCCTAGCAATATTAACCTAGACATAATTCTCTGGACTGGTAACTGGCTGATGAGAAAATCCATACCATTAAGGTTGGAGGGGTATTTGCTCTAGACAGTAAAATTTAAAAAGGGGTGTCCCACGTTACTCTGATCTTAGACACTTCCTCTTTGCTATATATATTTTTGTGACATAAAAGTCAGTATCAAAGGACTATGGTTAACCAATCTTGGTAAAGATAACAAACAAGAGGTGATTATCAAATCCCATTGTGATACTCAAGTTCTCCAGCAAGGGCTGGATCAAGCAAATGCTTGGTATATTAATCTCAAGGGTTTACTTTTAACATGAAGAAATGCAGCATAGATTCCTTTGCTAAATCTAGCATCAGTACTGCTATGTATGTTGGGTATGTATGTTGATATCAGATTCTCCTTTGACCACCATGGTGGTTGGAAAATCCTTCTACTTCAGATAACTTATCCTTCATGGTATTTCATCAAGGTCCAAAAAAGTGATAGTCCCACTATATACATCCTTTATTAGGCACATCACTGAATATAATGCACCCTTTGGCATGTACCTTGATAAGCACCTAAAATAGTTTGATAGATCTCAATGCTTCCTCCCCTAAAATATCTCTTTGCTACTAAAAGCTCTGTCCTTCCACTTAATGTCATGGAGGCGTGTGAGGGGTGATGTCTGATTAGCTTCCTGAGATGTGAATGACCAGCACTCTTTGAACTCTTTCACCTAAGTAGAACCAGTGGTAATGAAAATGCCAGTTGTAGAGATGTAAACCTATACTACCATATCAACAGCACCAAAAGCTATGATATATACATAGCACAGTGCATATCCCATCTCTGGAATATTCTGCACCTACCCATCATGCAGAGTACTTCCCTAGCAACCGTTAAAGCCAGTCTGGATGACTGGATGAGTGATCGCAGATTTTCAATGAGGATATGTGGAGAAAGTCTGCTTATTGAAGGACATTGTAAGCATCCCAGCAGTGTTTGATGATGTAGCTGAGCTTCTTAATGGTCTCCTTTGGCTGCAAGCTTAGTAAAAGCCAGTATGAATGTCACCTGTGTCTCCACAGAAAGGAGGCCATTGGACTAGTGGGAATAACCTGGTCAACAAAGTGTTAATAATAATAATAATAATAATAATAATAATAATAATAATAATAAACTTATAATAGAAGACTGACTAAGTACATGCATTACCTAGTAGTTCCAGTCCCCAAACCTGATGAAAGTGTCAGATTCTCTAACAAGTTTATAAAATAGAATTGAATTTATGAAGTTGATAGCAAACACACGTCCAGAATTGACAATTTAATAGAGAACCTAGGAAAAGTAAGACATTTAACATTATTAGACTGGACAAAGAGGTATTGGCAGATACTGCTGTCCCCCTCTTCTGAAGGAAAACAGTTTTTCTAACCCCTGAATGTTTATTTCCTTAAACGGTGCAACATGGAGTGCCAGTCACTTTTCAAAGAATGATGGCTAACCTTCTGAAGCTGTGCTCATGATATATTGCTGTACATCTAGACAAGGTGATCATCCATTTAGAGGTCGCCAATCATACTTTCTAAAAGTGGAGGCTGTGTCAGCATGGATAAGACAGACTGGCTTGATAGTGAATGTTAAAAGAACAAGTTAGACATGATGGAAACTTAAGCCAAATATCTGGGATACCTTATAGGAAGAGGTAAAACCAAATCCTGAAAAACTATAATCTATAAAAATGGCTTATACTTTCTACTAAAATACAGCTAAAGGATTTTCTCGGGCTAGCTAGACACTATTCATAAAATGTAAGTAAGCTATGTAAAGAAAATAACTACCTAATGTTGCAATTGTTGTCTTTAACTTGACAGATCTCACAAAAGGAAAAGCCTCTAGCAGAGTGCACTGGTCTCTTCAGATAAGTGGATAATTTAATGAACTGAATAGATTATTCTGAATAAGTGTTGCTGACTCCTAGTATTGTTAAGGACTTTACATTGTATAGGGAGGCATCAGAGTTCATTATAGGAGCGGTACTCTCACAGTATATTCAAGGTAAGGAGCACCATGCATGCTATATCAGTCAGAAATTAAGAAATCCTGACAGGAGATATGCAGCCATAGAACAGGAGCTGATAACTGTGAAATGGAGCCATTGCAATGGCTGTCTAAACAAGAGGATGGCGATAGAAGAATGCTGCTGCCAGGCACGATCTCAACAAAACCTCCGATACACTGTGACTCATAGATCAAGACATGTTGATAGGTTCATAGGTAGGTACTAGGCTATCTGCTCGAGGGCATTTATAAGTCTAGCCCGAGTGTGTAGCTTTCGCCACCCCATTGATTAATTAACTGAGCCTCTGTCAAGAAGAGCCAATGAAGTGATCCCAGAGGTGTATTTTCTGTTACCCATCCACTCGTTAAGGTTTCTCTTGAAGAGTGTTAGTGAAGGGCTCTGCCTAATGTAGTTAGGGATTTTGTTCCAAAGCATGGGGAGTCTCTGTGACAGGAATCTATCCCTCCAGCATGTTCTATTTATTGTTGTGGTGATGTTTAGCTCACTAGAGCAAGTAGCTCGTAGTGACTTGGATTTCTTTAGTTGGAGCATGTCCATCAATTCTGAGTTGGACATGGCTTTGTAAGTCAGACAGAGATCACCTCTGAGTAAGTGATATGCCACTGAGTACAGCTGGAGTTTTTCCAGTCGGGCTGCATAGGACATATGTTTGAGGCCAGTAATCCTCTTGGTGAGGTACTTTTGTGGTCTTTACAGCTGTTGGAAGTGTCTTGTGAGGTACATCCCAAACGGGGCACTGTACTCTATGATGGGTCTGATGAGTGACGAGTAGAGGGGCACTATAACCTCTTTATTTCTAGATGCGAACCCTTTAGTAATTAGATGAGCTACATAGAAGGATTTCCTAACTACTTTGGCAATATGATTGTCAAAGGAGAGATTACTATCTACCTGGGTCCCCAGATCACTTATTACCTCTTCTGTATTAAGGGGGCTGCCACCTATGTGGTAATTCATGGTTGTTTTGTTTTTCCCAAATGGGATGACTATGCATGTTTTGGCATTTAGCTTGAGACCATGACTTTGACACCAGGTGTCCGTCTCAGTAAGGCCCTTTTGGAGAATGTCCGTGTCAGCTGGAGAGTCAATTATGGCTTCCAGTTTGCAGTCATCGGCGAACTTAGTTAGCCATAGTCCTCCTGAGTTTGCCTGTACTTCTGAGAACTATATGCCGAACAGTAGTGATGGGATGTCTAGGTCTTACATCCCATTTGTGTAAGTTCAGTACTGATAGTTTTGTGCTGGAAAAGAAGTGTTTTGACATCTTGTGTATGAAAAAGATGTAATGTGCCTTTTGCTGTTATATTCTCAAGCAATTTAGACAGGCACTTATTGTGTTAGAAAAATGATTGGCAGTTATTTGTGCAAAACATTGTAACTTAAAAACATATAATTTTGTGTTAGAAGAGGGGTTGAGCCTGAAAATATAGGTTTTCTGGAGGTTGATGGTCTAGTCAAGACCTTTTGTGGATGAGAGCTTTTTGTAGACTGAGCAGAGGAGAAAGCCTCACAAAGCCAGCAACTGTGACCTTGGTCTATGACCTACTTAGAATGCATTGCATATAATGTAATTAACTTGTTGTGGAATTAAGAAAAGCTACTTTTATTTCATTTTGTTCTGAAAATAAACCTGTGTTTTGACATATTTTTGTCTCCAGTATCTTTTAACAACATAATAAAGACAGACAGAAAGATGGATAGATAGATAGATAGATAGATAGATAGATAGATAGATAGATAGATAGATAGGTGTTCAGTAGTATTTTTGATTGTGGGTACACATGCAGGTACATGACAACATGAGTAAAGGTGTGGATTGATGCCTAATAATATAAACAGAAAATGTGAAGTGAGAAGTGTTATTTTTCAATGGGTGACATTTTGCAAACATCTTATAGTTAAAACGTGTGACAACTGCACATCTATTACTCACCAAAATGACATTAAATGTATTGCCAAGTTGACACTAGAACATATAATCTTTTTTAGAACATAAAGCCATGCCCTGACTCACTTGACAAAACATGAACTAGTTTGATCACAGCCTTTATATATAAAAACAAACTGTTCTGACAGCAAAAAGATTCCACAAGAGAGCTAAGCCATCAAAAGTGGAAACTCTTGGACTAAAACACAGCTCATTAAAAAGTGGTGGTTTTGCTTCATAGAAAAAAAAAATCATGCAACAATGACCCAGAGTTTCATCTAAAGCAAGAGCTTTCATAAAAGAAAACTCTACACCTTATTAGTTAACCTTATCCCAGAGTTACTTTTTATTCGTATAACTTCACCTGCATGTAGTTCAGTGTCAATGAAGTCTTCACTTTCTTTTATTTTCTTCTGCACAACCTTTTTGCCTTTCTGTAGATGATGAAGGTTCTAACCTCGCCATTTTGTTTTTTAGATTTCACACTGTTTCAGAAAGAAATTTGTTTTATCCTGTTTGATTTAGTCTAGAAATATCCCTCTCAGTAGTTTTCACTGTTATGCACTGGCAAAGATTTTACATCCTAAGACTGTGTTTTGCAGATTTCAGTGACTCGCACATTAACAGCCAGAGTAAAACTCTTTTTAAAGGAGCTAGTTGTTGTTAATGTCTTTATTTTAACATCTAAAATAAGAAGGGCTATAATACTGCATAAGCAAATTGGTAAGTGGTATAATTTTTGGCCAGTAAAGTGCAACTTTTATCCATATAACCCTAACCAGATTAGGGCAATATGAAATGCTCAGCTACATTTTTACTTGCTATGTCATACATAGGTTAGTACTAGGCTAACTGCCTTTGTGCGCCATTTGTAGCCTACCTAATTACCCCATGTGAGAATGAAACTCTGCACATTGCATCTGTACGGTAAACACCTTAACCATTATGCCAACGTCCTACAGCTGCACATTATAGATGAATGAGCACTGCTGATACTTTGTTTACAACTTTTAATGCCTAACTAGAAACTGGGAAAGGTAGAGAAATAACAACCCTGAATTCCTAAGAAAAAAAAACAGATTTATTTTAACATTTTGTAGTTTGTACAAATTGTGGCAATTCAGTGAAAATTGAACACTGGCAGTTGTTACAGAAGCGGTGTAAAAAGATCAGTGGCTCTCATCACTATTTGTGCACTGTGACTAAAGAAGATAAAAAGAAAAAAAGATAATTTATTACATCTAAGGTACACATAGAGGCACAAAGTGCATTCAGGGACCCAGACATAGAGAAAGAAAAACAAAATCATGCCAGTTAGGCAATCTGCATTATAGTCACTTTAAATCATATAAAATTAAAATACAGTAGGGGATACTGAAACACTAAGTTACACTGCTGCACTAATATAGCACTGAATAAAAGGATATGATGAAAAATATGATAATTGTAATGTCAGAGTAGTGTTTTCATTTAAATGAGTAACAGTCATGCAGTACTGGCTGCTTTGTATGCAGAAATATATATCACATTTTATACTTCTGTCAGATGAAAAAATAATAAGAATAAATATACCTCTCCCAACTACAGAAATACAAGGTTATAAACCTAAGAGATGAATTTCTAAGGGTGAGAGCATTCATCTATTTAATATCTTTTATTTTTCAGTAAAGAAATATTGATTTCTAAACAAGTTATACATGCTTGATTATTTTGAAGTATCAGCTGAGATTGATTGCAGTTTATTTATTTTATTTATTTATCCCTTGTTAACCACATTATTCTCACTAGGCTAGTGGTCTCTTTGAAGGGAAAACCCAAGGTGGTATTTATTGCCCATACTTCATGGATGAGTTTGCTTAGAAATTCCCATAAATCTCGAATGAGGTGTGGGGTATTGACTACTATTTCTTTAATATGATGATCTATAAAGACTGCTAAAGGGTGCGTTTTTGAATTCCTGGCCGACACTATAGGCCTGAATGGAGGTTCTGTGATAGATTTATGTAATTTAGGTACTCCGAAAAAATTAGGAATAGTAGGGTAAAGTTGTCTCAAATACTGATGTGTTTTGTGATCAATTCTCTCTTCCATTAAATACTCTTCTAAAAGGGAATCAATTCTGTTGTAAGCGATGTGAATTTCATTAATGGACGCGGAAGAATAAGTATCCGTGTCCAATAGGATGTTAGTTAACGTGTTCTTGTATTCTTCGTTGCCAAAAACACATCAGTATTTGAGACAACTTTACCCTACGATTAAAATATGTAAAATATTGATGTTTTAATATAAAAATAATAAAATATGATATATTTTATTATTTTTATATTAAAACATCAATATTTTACTTCACCTTTTGTGTTAGGTGCTTGCTGTGAAACTTAACCTGCCAGTTTGTGTTTTATTTTCCAATATATCAAGAAAAGAGGAGTGGTAATCCTGGGGCATGGTGGGGGATCTGTAGCAAGCTACAATTTGGATTGCAATTTTGCCCAGAGTTATTTGCACTTGGATAACCTTGGATGCATTATACTGTGCATCTAGCCTGGAGGTGTGGATATACTTAATGAATATGGACACTCCTCTGGCTTTGGTGTTCTGGTCCAGGTTAGATGGTCGAAACGTGTGTTATGAGTTATAGCCTGGTAATGCAGGGGTGCTCTCTAGAGCCTTGAACCAGGTCTCAGTCACTGCACAGATATCAATGTTCTCGATTTTAAGAAGTGCCTTGAGTGAGTGCATTTTGAGATTTAGACTTCTAGCATTGAGTAGCATTACCCTCAGTTTTTGCTTGCCTGTTCCTGTTATGGTGGTGAATTTGTCATCTGAAGCTTGCCTAAAAAAGGCAAGACCCTTAGCCAGTATCCGGAATCCCAGGGGTGACAGGTGCAGGCCATCTCTAGCAAGGCATTGTGGTTTGTCACCCATTTCATCCCAGGCAGACAGATACTGGATCCCCTTAGAATGACACCAGAAGCTTAGCCAATTGTTGAAGTCAATCATTTTGTCCTTGTACTGCAATATCATTCTGGGTGATGGCAGGATGTTACTCAGGGCTAGGGTCATATCTGCCTAGGCTACAAGATCAGAGAGCTCTTCCATGTTTCTTTTCATGTAGCCCAGGGAGATACATCTTAGTTTGTTCACACCAACATGGACAATGACAGAGTCATATTTGTACTTGTGGAGTGACCTGAGTACGTGAGTTATGTGGCGGATCCTGGCACCCGACAGGCAGCTGACAGTAACCTTCTCCTTGTTTAGCCTGGTGAGTGGGACACCAGTGTGCCTGACTATAGAGTCACCTATGACTAGTGTGTTAGGTACGTTGTTTTGCCTTATGGGCTGTGGTTTATTGGTACTATTGGGCTATGTGTCATTTGGGTTGTTTTGGGGGGTGTGGAGGTTGCTTGTGTTTCTGCTTTGGAGGTCTCTGTTGCTTGAGTGGATTATTATTGAGAGCCTCTGCAATTGTTTTTGTCTTTCTATGTGTGGAGTTTGGTGGTGTAGGTTTAGTGGGACTATGTGATGAGTGTCATGTGGTGCAAGTGTTTACTTTCTCGTCTTGACTGTCAAGTTCAGTCTTGGTTGGAGAGAGCTTTACCTCCAGTTTGGCTAGATAAGTGCATCTCTCACGGGTTGTGGTGTTGGGTGGTAGGAGGAGAGGGTTGTCTGTGTACATGAGGCAATTGCTACATTGCCCCAAGATGGCCAGATTCATCAGATAGACAGGAGAGAACACTGAGAGCTGACCCTTGGACATGCCTGAATAAAAAACCTACTTTCCTCACGACAAGTGAGGAAATGAGTATAAGAGCTGTTTTTCTCTAAGCAAGTGAGGAAAGTAAGTACAAGAACTGTTTTCCTCAAGGTAAAGAGGAAGGCTGAGTGCTGTAGTAATTTGTAGCTTATTTAGTGCTAACAACAAGTTCTGAACAAGTGCTGAGCATGAATAAGAAAAGTCAACTGCTAAAACTAAGAATATATACCTGGATCTTGAGGTAGATAGGCTACCTAGTGCTTACCACTCCCACGGATAAGCTAGAATGCTTCCCTCCAACAGAGAAAGGCTTGGGGGGTTCAGAAGCTTACAAACAGTCCTGGATACAGCAAATCTGTATCTGGACTGGGCTAGTTACAGGAAAGGTGGGAAACAAGCGCAAACATGGGCTTTTAGACCAGAAAGTTGAAAGAGATGGAAAAACTGCCGAATTGGCCAATAAACTACAATTTCTGGGCCAGAAACCACTCTTGTGGTAGATAGGCTACCTAGTGCTTACCACTCCCACTGATAAGCTAGAAGGCTTCCCTCCAACACAGAAAGGCTTGGGGGGCTCAGTAGCTTACAAATGGTCCTGAATACAGCAAATCTGTATCTGGACTAGACTAGTTACAGGAAAGGTAGGAAACAAGTGCAAATGCAGGCGTTTAAATCAGCAAGTTGAAAGAGATGGAAAAGCTGCCCAAACAACCAATAAACTACAATTTCTGGACCAGAAACCACTCTTGTGGTAGATAGGCTACCTAATGCTTACCACTCCCACTAATAAGCTAGAAGGCTTCCCTCCAACACAGAAAGGCTTTGGGGACTCAGAAGCTTACAAACAGTCCTGGTTATAGCAAATCTGCATCTGGTCTAGACTAGTTACATGAAAGCAGGAAATGAGCTTAGAAATGTTTTTTTGGAAAGTGGAAAGGGAGAAAGGAGAAAAAGAAGATAATTCAAAATTAAGGACCTAAGCGGCTTGCCCTTCACAAATGTTCTCTCTGTATTAGGAAGAATGAGCTAGTGAGACTAGACTGGAATAGAGCTGGGAATAAGCTGAACAGATGGGACTGGTAGGAGTGTCTGAAGTCAAAATATGATCTCACTGTACTCGGTTGAGTGAGCAAATGAGATATACACAGGAGGAGTGTTCAAACAGAAATTTACAGGAGGGATTGGCAATTCTAAAGCCACCAAGATCAATACCAGAAAAAGACCAGGAACGGCGGGTGGGAAACTAACTGCAGAGACAGAGAGAGACTACAGTATTCTATGAAACAATTAAATAGAAAAATAAATAACTACACAAAAATAAAATGCAGTACAATCTTTAACACTGCAAGTTTGTACTTAACTCAGCTAGTAATGCAGTTGATTGTAGGTATGTAGCAGAAGTCAAACAACTCAGATATCGAGCAGTAATAAATTCAAGGATATGTGACTAACACTTATAAATACAGAGAAACCCTATAGGCTAAGAGTTTAACACTGAATATCAATGAAGTGAAACACAATAGCCCCCACATACTGCAGAGACAGAGAGAGACTACAGTATTCTATAAAACAATTAAATAGAAAAATAAATAACTACAGAGAGACATAGACCCCAACATTCAATGAAACAATTAATAGCTACAAAAATAAAATGCAGTACAATCTTTAACACTGCAACTTTGTACTTAACTCAGCTAGTAATGCAATTGATTGTAGGTATGTAGCAGAAGCCAAACAACTCAGATATTAAGCAGTAATAAATTCAAGGATATATGACTAACACTTATAAATACAGAGAAACCCTCTAAGCTAAGAGTTTAACACTGAATATCAATGAAGTGAAACACAATAGCCCCCACTTACTGCAGAGACAGAGAGAGACCACTGTATTCTATGAAACAATTAAATAGACAAAAATAAAATGCTGTACAATCTTTAATGCTGCAGGTTTGTACTTAACTCAGCTAGTAATGCAGTATTTGGTGGTCTACATAATGTGCTAATCACCTATTGGTGGTTTAGCTGTAGGAGTCATTCAAAAAAGAGTAGGTAAGTGGGGGATACGAGAGTATCATAGCTGAGATGATGTGGTTAGTTTAGTTGTTACTAAGAAGCAGCATCACTGAGTATTTGACCAAGAAAGAAAGGAGGGGGGGTGTCCATATTCATAAAGGACACCCACACCTCAAGGTTGGTGGCAACGCACGATGCATCTGAGACCATCCAGGTGCAATTAACCATAGGCAAGACTGCTCTGCAATTTGTAGCATGTTACAGGCCACCCTATCAAACTCAGGAACCTCACATGGCCTTCCTGAAAACATTGCAGGGGATAAATGTATCTCCAAACACCATCATACTAGGTGACTTCAACTACCCTAATATAGACTGGGAACACTACTCAAGCCCAAACACTCTAACCCAAAGATTCCTGGAGTTCATAAACTCAAATGCCATGGAACAACTAGTCACCATCCCCACAAGAGGTGAAAACATACTTGATCTCATCATCACGAACATGGGATCAAAATGTTCAACACCGGAAGTATATCCCTCACTGGTGAGATCAGATCATAAACTAATCTCGCTGGAGGTCCTCATCCGCCCCACCTGAAACAAAAAAGACCACAGTGAAAAACTTCTCAAAAGCCGATTTCACACTTCTAAAAACTAGTGTGGTCTCCTTCAAGGCCCCTGAGCCAGTGGTAAACATTACTCAAACCGCTGAATCACTTACAAATGCCTTCTACCAGCACCTACAGGACTGCATGGATCAGGCAATCCCAAACAAAACTAAGACTCTCTGTACCAAAGGCACGCGTCCAGTCTGGTGGACCCCAGCCATAAACAAGCTCTACAACAAAAGGAGGAAGCTACTACAAGATAGAGCAAAATCCTTGAAAGGTAAGACACCTTTGATCATTATAAGTAAAAAACTAAGAGCTCTCATAAAATCATCCAAGGCAAATTTTGAGAGAAAAATCGCCAAGGACTCTAAAGACAATCATAAGGCCTTCTTTAGCTATGTTAGAAACCTAGGAGGAAACTCCCAGATATGCTCAGAATTAGTTCAAAATGATGTGAAAATTACTGAACCTACACACATTGCTAACATACTGGCTGACAGGTTCAGTGCAAACTTCTCCCCCTCCCCAAAGGAGAGATATCTATTCCAGAGGATTGTAGCCCCCAAACATCTCCAACGCCCAGGTGAGAACTGCCCTCACTAAGGCAAAAACACAGCATCCATGGGACGGATGGTGTCCCCGGCTGTGTGCTTCATGAACTCAACGAGGAATTAAACCCACAGTTAGGACAGCTGTTTAATCTTAGCCTCACCTCAGGATCATTACCCAAGGAGTGGCGCACGGCGACTGTGGTCCCACTTCATAAGGCGGTGCCTCCACAGACCCTGGAAATTACCGCCCCATTAGCTTGACAAGCCTTATCTGCAAAGCCATGGAGAGGATCATAATGGAACTCATAAATAAAGACATAGGGAACTTGCAGACTTTGGATCCAACCCAGTTTGGCTTTGTCAAAGGCAGATCCTGCCTCTTAAACTTGGTTGACTTTTTCGAGACAGTCACCAAGGCCATTGATGAGGAAAGGCAGTCCATACAGCCTACCTCGACCTGGCAAAGGCCTTGACACAATACCCCACTCAGGTATCATCGAAAAACTCATCAGCTTGAATGTAAACCCATACATCACAAGATGGGTTGCAAACTGGCTAGCGACAGAACCCACAGGGTCAGAGTTGCTGGAGCCATGTCAGACTCAAAGCCTGTCACAAGTGGTGTCCCACAGGGCTCAGTCCTGGGTCCACTCTTGTTCGGCATCTACTTTTCTGAAGTACAAGCAAACACAGGAGGGTTATGGCTGACAAAGTTTGCAGATGACTGCAAACTGGGCCATAGTCGAAAACACATCTGACACAGATATCCTCCAGAAGGGCCTCACAGAAGCGGATAACTGGTGCCAGAGCCATGGCCTGAAGTTAAACGCCAAAAATGCATAGTCATACCCTTGGGAAAAACAAGGTTACCCCTAGCTACCATATAGGTGACAATCCACTGAGCACAGAAAAGTCATCAGGGATCTGGGGACCCAAGTTGACAGTAGTCTTTCGTTTGACACTCATGTTGCTAAAGTAGTTAGGAAAACCTTCTATATCGCCCACCTGATCATGAAGGGATTCACATCTAGATCAAGGGAGGTCATCGTCCCCTGTACTCATCACTCATTAGACCTATGATTGAGTACAATGCCCGTTCGGAATGTATCTGACCAGACACCTGATGCAGCTTGAAAGGCCCCAAAAGTTCCTCACCAAAAGGATAAAGGGTCTCAAAATATGTCTTATGCTGCCCAACTGAAAGAACTCCAGCTTTATTCAGTCTCATACCGCTTGCTCAGAGGTGACCTGTGCCTGACATATAAGGCCATGTCAAACCCAGATTTGATGAATATGCTTCACCTCAAAAAATCTAGATCCCTCAGAACCACAAGGCGGGAGACTTAAACCTTGACACGGTTATAAATAGAACGTGCTGGAGGGACAGATTCATCACCCAGAGACTCCCTATGCTGTGGAACAAAATCCCGGTACATGTGAGGCAGAGCACCTCGCTGGCCTTGTTCAAGAGGAATCTTGACCAATGGATGGGAGATCGCAGATATACCCCAGGGATTACTTCAGTGTCACTGCTTGACAGAGGCACAGAAAAATGATAGGCATAGTTTTTATTCAAACTAAAGGGGTGGCGAAAGCCACATAACTATGGGCTAGGCTTATAAATGCCCTTGGGCAGATAGCCTAGTATGAACCTATGAACCTATGGACCTAAGAATGAATTGGAGAAGTGAGGCAGAGTTGATTAGTAAATATATTGTTTGGGGAGTAAGATTGAAGTAGGGTTTATAGTTGGTTAGATGGGTAGAAAATCTCATTTAGCAGATCTGTGTATGAAAACATGTGGTTTTGTACTGAGAATAGTGAAGGAAATAGTAGGCATTTAAATGTTATGGTGGGAACAAGCTGTTATTTGATAGTTTATCCTGGGGAGTTACAGGAGCATAACCAAGTATTCCTAAAGTTTGCCTTGAGGAGTTTTTTAAATTGTGCGGTGGAGGTATTGAAGGTCAGGTGGCTATGTAATGTATTCCATGCTTTTGAGATAGAGTAGCTGAATAGAGATTTCCCATCTTCATTATTATGTTTGATGACATCTAGATGGTTGTGGGTACTGGCAATCTCTGGCAGATATATCTATCTCTCCGGCTTGTTCTGTTAATGTCACAGGCTACTTTAAGATCCCTAGTGTGAGTGACTCTTGTGCCATTTGACTTGTGGATGTGCAGCATTTCCATCAGGGCAGGGTCAGAGACTATCCTGTAGTCCAGTCACAAGTCAACAGTGACGTGGCTTTCAGTCTATTAACATAAGTTATGGTTTCGGCCATTTATTTTCCTGGTGAGAAATCTCTGTGGTCTCTCCAGCTGTTGCAGGTGTCTGATGAGAAACATGCAAAAGGGAGCATTGTACTCTTTTTAATGGTCCGATGAGGGTCAAGTACAGTGGAGTTATAACATCCTTAGACTTGGATGCGATGACCTAACTTATGAGATGGCTTTCATTACCACTGTAGAAACTTGGTGGTTGAAGTTCAGATTACTATCTACCTGTGTTTCCAGATCTCACACCACTGGGTTTGAACTTAAGGGGTACTGTCAATATTGTAATTAGCAGGGAATTCCTCTTTGCCAAATGAGTTAATAATGCGCTTTTTTGCATTTAGTTTTAGATCATGACTTTGACAGCAGTAATTTGGCTGTGTTAGCCACTCCTGTAATATGTCAGCATCATTGGGGGACTCAGTGATTGCACCCAATTTGCAATAATTAGCAAACTTGGTAAGCCAAAGGGCCTTTTAGCCTTGACTTCCAAGAAATAGATTCCAAACATTAAAGGGTCCAGCACAGATCCTTGTGGTATGCCACTGGTGATGGGTCTACTGGTAGAAGTGGATTTACTAACTAAGGCAGTATGTGTTCTGTCAGTGAACCAACTGGCTACCCTTCTTGTGACATAAGGGGTTAATCCCCCGCTAGGAGTGTTTCTCAGTGATACCTGAATGAGAAATTGTATCAAAAGCTATTGCTAGGTCAAGATAGGCAGTACGTGGTGCCTTACCTTCATTGAGGGCTTTGGTGACTTTCTTGAACCTAGCAAATAACCTATTAGTGGGTATAGAATGGGAACTGTTATCTGAGCTACAGTAGACATATTTCTGGTTTACTGCCACATCACTAGAAAATTTTGTACAATCTGCTATTGTGTCTAAGGTTTATGTACACTCTATAGATGTCATCAGTTCCCATAACTAAATCTTAAAGCCACAATGGTTGCACAAACCATTAAGAACTTCACACATTGTGTACACAATATACATATATACACACCCTGCAAAACAACTCAGCCCCCTAACACAAATGCACCAAATACAAATCTATAAAATATAACCAACAAAATGAAAAACTGAGTCAATGAATCCATTATTATAAAAAAGCATCCTAGTAATCTAGCAGAGACCTTAAAGCCCCCTAAAGTCTCACAGATGTAAACTCACATAACCAGACCTAACATACAAACAAAACTAGCTATAATATTAAAATGTTACAGTTACTGAAAAAAATTAAACCTTGCAAGCTGCAGAAGCAAAAGATAAACAATCAGTACTCCCCTCCCATATCTAACTCCTAGAAATTAAATTTAAAAATAAATAAAAATGAAAAAAAAGAACATATAAAATAATAAAGAACTGCTATTTGTCAGTAGGAATATAGCATTACTTGCAAATTAGCCAAAGCTAACAAAATATAATATGATCTTATAATCCACTAAACAAGACAAATCAGTTAGAATGCTAAAGTATAATAATCTACACCTAATGACGACACCATAAACCTACTAATTAGTAACATAAAAAGTGACCCATGAGACAGCCCAATCCCTTAAAATATAAGTAAGCTATGCAACAATCTGATCAGCAGACATCTTACAGAATTGTCATGCTTTACTCAAATTAATGAAAATTAAAAATTATAATAAATATTATACCTAATTATACCTGATTTCAACAACTGGCTAAGTTTCTGGTGTCATTCTAAGGGGATCCAGTATCTGTCTGCCTGGGATGACATGACTGACAGACCTCGATGCTTTGGCAGAGATGGCATGCATCTGTCATCCCTGGGCTTCCGGATACTGGCCAAGGATCTTGCCACCCTTATAGTGCCTTTTTCAGGTGGTGTTTCAAAGACCAAATTACCACCATAGCAGCTACAAACAAATGCAATCTGAGGGTCATGTTGCTCAATGCTAGAAGTCTAAATCTCAAAATGCACTCGTTCAAAGCACTCCTCAAAATGGAGAACATCGACATTTGTGCTGTAACAGAGCCCTGGTTTAAAGCAGCAGAAAGCACCCCTGCACTACCAGGCTATAACTCATTCCACACCTTTCAGCCCCAGAACGTGGACCAAAGCTCCAAAGGTGGTAGTGTTTCCATATTCATAAAGGATGCACACACCTCCAGACTGGTAGCCCAACATAATGCATCAGAGATACTTCAGGTGCAGCTAACATTGGGTAAGACCGCGATTCAGGTCATAGCCTGCTATAGGTCTCCAACCATGTCCCAAGACTCACACTCCACATTCATAAGCACCCTGGAGAATATTAGGGTCCAACCTAACACTCTCATACTGGCCGACTTCAACTACCCCTCCATTAACTGAGAAAACTAATCATGTACCAATACACTTGCCCAACATTTCCTGGAATTCATTAATTCCAATGCCCTGGACCAGCTCATTCTTACCTCCACTAAAGGTAGCAACATCCTTGACCTGGTCATTATTAACATGGACAACCATTGCTCTACACCAACAGTCAACTCCTCCCTGTTTAGATCTGACCACAAACTAATCACCTTGGAAATCCACATCCCTCCCAACTCCCTTGCAAAGGTAACCACCATGAAAAACTTCTCCAAAGCTAACTCTGGGCTTCTAAAAACAGAGGTGGCTAACTTCACAGCACCCATACAAATGGAAAATAGTTGCATGGATGCAGAATCATACATCAATGCACTGCACGAACACATAAAAAAATGCATGGATCTCTATACCTAATAGAACCAAGACGCTCTCCTCCAAAAAAAGGAAGCCAATCTGGTGGTCCCCTGCCATAAACAAACTCTACAACAGAAGGAGGAAACTGATGCGGAATAAAGTGAAGTCCCAAAACTGGAAAAAACTCCTTATCAGCCTCAACAAAAAGTTGAGATCCCTCATCAAATCCTCTAAAGCTAGCTATGAAAACAGGATTGTAGTAGATAGTAAAGACAACCACAAGGCCTTCTATAGTTATGAAAAGAATCTACACAGCAATACCCTTAATTTGCTCTGAGATACTGCCCAATGGTACCTCCTATACCGAGCCAACAGATATTGCCAATATACTGGCCGACAGATTCAATGCCAACTTTGCCCCTCTCCCCCCACCAAAGGACCAATCACAATACCAATAGATTGCCAGGCACCCAGTATTACTGCTGCTAAGGTTAAAACAGCACAGTCCAAGGCCAAGAATCCCGCTTCTATGGGCCTGACAATATCCCCGACTGTGTTCTACATGAACTACGAGTGAATTGGCACCTCACCTGTGTTCCCTGTTCAGCCACAGCCTCACCTCAGGCTTTGCCCCTACAGAATGGCGCACTGCTGCAGTCATCCCTCTCCACAAAGGAGGAGCGATTACAGACCCTGGGAACTATTTCCCCATTAGCCTGATGAGTCTGATATGCAAAGCTATGGAAGGCATCATCATTGACCTAATAAACAAGGATATAGCTACTCTTCAAACTCTGGATCCCACACAGTTTGGCTTTGTGAAGGGTAGAGCATACCTGCTCAACCTGGTCAACTTTTTTGAGTTAGTCACCAGAGCCTACCTTTATCTGGCCAAGGCCTTTGATACCATTCCCCACTCAGGAATCATAGAAAAACTCACCAAGCTAGGCATCAACCTATATATATATATATATTTGGGCACAGGAGAATAATATGTTGATAAATACATCAAAAACTAAGCATATGAGATTTGGGAGACATAAACTGAAAGGTGAATATTTAATACAGCACACAGTGATTGAAACTGTAGACTCATATAAGGACCTGGGTATATGGGTAGTTTCAGCTATGAGTTTTTCTAATCATGTCACCCAATTGGTTAATGATAGTTACAGAACTATAGGTTGTATAAAAGGATTTATAAAGTTTAGGAAATCAAACATAATGAAGTCATTATTTGTTAGTTACATTAGACCCAGACTTGAGTATGGAATAACAATATGGAAACCCTATAGGAAAACAAGCATGAATAAACTGGAAATAGTACAGCGGAAATATACTAAGGACATCATCCTTAGAGAAGATAAAATGCTGTTCAGTGCTAGGCTCATACCAGCCTGGGACACATACTCGGAGAACTCAACAATGTCTCTCTTCATATAGTCTAGGTAGGTCTGTCTCAGGTCATTTATACCCACATGGACTATGACTGAGTCATACTACTACTTGTGGTCCAGTGACCTGAGAGTGTGCTTAATGTGTTGGTTCCTGACCCATGATAAGCAACTGACTGTGAATTTCTCCTTACTCAGCCTGATGAGAGGGACATCAGTGTGTCTCACAATGGAGACTCCAATGACCAGAAAGTTGGATTTTGTGGTGGCTTGCCTTATGGCTTAGAGGATGAGGTTCCATGAGATGTCATTTATGTGTTGATGTGGGTGTTGTTTTGAAAGAGTGCATTCAGGGCTGGTGAGGGTATTTCTTATGTGTACTTCATCTAGGAGGTCTTTGGGGTTTAGGAAGTTTACATTTAAGTGCCTCAGCATACGTGGGTCTATGTGTCTGCTTTGAACTCTATGTGATGGGTGCAGTGAGAGTGCTACTGACAATGTGATTAACATTAGCAGTGCTTTTATGTGAGAGTTTTGCCTCCAGGGATATTGTGCAAATACATCTCTCATATTCCATATCAGTTTGTTTGAGAATTAAGTGGTTGTCAGTATACATGATGCAATTTCTATGTTGCCTCAGAATGTCCATATCCATCAAGCTGGTAAAGTATAGTGATGATAGTGGAAAAGTTAGTTCATATCCATGGCAACAGGCCCTTTTTATTGGTTAGGCAGTTGGAGTGAGAATATAAAGTAATGTTAGGAGCATCTGATTTGCAACTCAGGGGAAAGTGCTTGTCACTGTAAACTAGTTGCCCTGCGTGCAACTAAGTATTGGTGAAATATCAAGGGTGCATTTACAAGAAAAATATCAACTCAAAGTTTCTACATCTGTACAGGGCACTGCCAAACATTTGAGGAGAAACTGATAAGTAGACCCTGATGATTTACAGATTAAATATTTAGGGAGATATTCTGAAGTAAGGTTAGGCAGCAGCATATCAAGCAATGCTTACTGAAAAGAAAGAATTAGCCTTGTCAAGAAACAGTAAGAGAGGGAATTTACTTGAAGGGCTACTGCCTGGCTACTACTAGTGCCGGTCTCACCATAGCATCATGCTGTTGGGATACAATGCTCTTTCTGAGCAACCAAGTGCTCCAGATTATGTGGAACCCTCTGCATTCCACCATAAGCAAAGCCACTGTTTCACTATTCCGAAATGAATAGCATTGGCTGTGCTACACAGTGTTTGATTCGCTCATATTCTGCAATTAAATTCAATCACCATTGCAGTATATGAACCAATCAAATAAATGTTGCTGAGGACGAGAGCCAATGAGAGCTCCCAAATATGTGACCATTCTTGTACCAGGAATGGTTGTGGAAAACTGCATTTAAAGAGAGGGATTAAAAATAAAATAGAAGCAAAACAGTACCAAAGTAAATAACTGCAATACCAGCAGTTCCTTTTAACTGTTGGTATTTCAGTTATTTACTTTGGTATTGTTTTGCTTCTGTTTTATTTTTTTCCCATCTTAGAAACATTAGAGGTACAACTTTCTACTCTACTCCTTTATAAAAATGGTATATTTGTGAAGAACAGTACTAGGCTGTCTCCCTAAGGTGGGATTAAAACTTAAAGGATGTGCTGTTCAGACTAGTCAAGTCATCCAACAACTGAGTTACAATGGCAGCTGAAATAATGGTGGGAATTGAGGAGCTGCGATCCTTCAAACAGGCATCACCCAGACTTTGAAGAATGGACTGCATGACACAAAAGTAGTGTGTGTGCTGCTACTTCTGTGCAACGCTTGCCCCCTCCTAAAATCAAAGTCAGTCAGAGCTCATCAGCAGGTCACTTGCTCCCATTTTGCTTTTTTATTTCATTTGATTGAAATATACTTGCACAGGAAAACCATACGGGGTGGACAGAATGAATTTCCTGCAGGCTGATTGAACTACAAGAAGAGCATCAGGTGTGTCTGTGTAGCATCCTGATAAAGTTAGGGGAGCATGCCTAAAGTTTTAAGAAGCATGCCTATATTGCTTGGCATATCATTTCAAAATAAAAAGAAAAGTGTTTCTCCCAGATTAGAAGTTGACTGAGTTTTACTTTCAGAAATGTTTAGAAACTTATACTACAACAATCCATAAAGTGACCTTTCTTAAAATTCACTTAAAATATGCTTGTAGAGGCCACAGAAAAATAAAACAAAACAATAATAATTAATAAGCAAAGGTCGTGCAGGTTTGAGCACCTCCATACCTCTCAACCTCCTAGATTAAGAAAGCTGGACAAAGCCAATAGCCAAACATAATGTGGTGATAAAGTCACAAAAATAGGGACAATTTTTAGATATTGCTTTTATAAACTTAGAAAGTTGCTAGAATAACAAGTCTTGTGTTACCATATATATTCTGAAGGATATGCTGTCTGAAACTCAAATTTGTGTTATTATCTTATTATTTCATTCCTCTGTATTTTGCCAGAAAACTACATATTTTATGAGGAACAGACCAAATATACGAGTCAAAAATTTGGACAGTCTGCAAAAGTCTGGGCCGTTGAGTGGTATGACAAGGGTGTGTGTGTGTGTGTGTGTGTGTATGTGTGTGTGTGTGTGTGTGTGTGTGTGTGTGTGTGTGTGTGTGTGTGTGTGTGTGTGTGTGTGTGTGTGTGTGTGTGTGCATATATTTTGGTTGAAAGGCCATGGTCAAGGTACATTTTTTGCTCAGTGAAAAAATAGGGTGTCCCACATTTTGACTGTTTGTCACACATTGCTATTGTCTGTTTTCCACACTGGCCTCTTAGCAGGTTGAGACATTTATGCTCCTTTGCTTCTTCTCTCACCAGAAGCAAATCAGTGACACCAATTTCAAGATGAGAAGCAGGCCACAGGCTCTTTGGTGATCAACAGTCTTGCTGCAGATGATGCAAGAGTCTGTAGGCTTTTTATAGTCTTTTCTTGGGTTCATGCATGCCTTGAATAGCAGCCAGACCAATCAGGAAGGTCCAACAAATGCCTTAAACAGCAACCAGACCAATCAGGAAGGTCCAACACAGACACTCACTGCTCAATCAGAAACAGTCAGGAATCAATGCACTCTGCTCCTTCTCTCACCAGGAGCAAAATATAAGCACAAATTCCAAGCTGGTACCTATAAAGCAGTTATTGTGCTTTCTGGTGATCAGCAGTCTCCAAGAAATAATGTCCCTGTGCTCCTTCTCTCACCAGGAGCAAAACAGAAGCACTAATCCCAAGATGACTACCAGGAGGTGGCATGTAGGCTTTCCAATAATTTGTGATCTTGGAATAGATGTTGCAGATTTTAAATGTAAGATGTAAAAAATGGGTTAATATCCTAAGAGCTGCAGTGTTCAGTTAGGAATTAGATATGAAAGACTTAACCTTTAGCTATGTAAGTGGGGAGTCACTAATTTTAAAAGAGCAAGGGCACTTTGTATTCTGTCTCTATGAAATATAGTGGAATGGACAAAAAATTTAAATAGCTGAAGGGGAGTGATTTCACAAAAAGATAATGTTGTGCTTACTCATAATAGCCAATGAAAGGAGAGAGGGAAAGAAATATGTGGTCAAATTAACATAAGAGGCAGGTAACTCCATGTAAGTGAAGTAAATACTATAAGGTATTTTTGCGCCTTTTATTGGAGTTCATTATCCTTCAATGACTTTTTCAACAAATCACTTTGTTTTGTCTGCTTTTTAAGACTTCTAAAACAGATTTGTATTATGGCATTGCTTTATTCTGTCTGTGAGTGATAATTGTGTGT
This sequence comes from Protopterus annectens, assembly GCF_019279795.1. Taxonomy (NCBI): domain Eukaryota; kingdom Metazoa; phylum Chordata; order Ceratodontiformes; family Protopteridae; genus Protopterus; species Protopterus annectens. The sequence continues at coordinate 1,940,387,418 of NC_056739.1, read as the reverse complement.
TGCGATGATGAAAACTACCATAACACATACTATACTTCTGCACCACTTTATTTCAAGGGTTAGTATTAAAAGGTGAATGTGCTGAAAATCTTGGCAAAGATTCCAACAATTACTGAAGCTATTGCAATGAATTTAATCAGGCAAAGGAAGTCTTGTAATTCTATGAATTAATATTTTCATACAAAATATGTAAGATTAATATGCTTATATTCAGGGCCAGGCTTAGCAGTTGTGGGGCCAAATCTGGGACATGTTTTGGGGCCCCCAAGTCACAAAACATACATCAGTCAGCCTACCCTCTCCATCATCAATGATTTGCCAGAAAATCACATTTTTTATGAAGAACAGGCCAAAAATTTGAGGCAAAAATCAGGAGATTATGTGAAATTCTGGACAATTGACAGGGATGGTACCAGTATTCATGTATAAATGCTGACTCTGATTTTATGACATACCTTTCAACTTATTACCTCAAGAATTCTGGGCAATGGCAAAATAATGGGGAACAGGCATTCAAAACAAGAGACAATTTTTAAATATTGCTCTAATTCACTTAAAAATTTAATATAATAAACGGTTTTGCATCAACATGGATTTTCTGAATGCTATGAAGTATGAACCTTCTGAAGTCTGGCATTATTGATTGGATGTGATCCACAGTAATTGACCAGAAAATCAAAAGCTCTATGTGTAACAGGACAGCAATGTAAGATACAATCAATCAGGGATGTTTTACCAAAAAGTGAAAGTGTATGAAAGTTTAATTGTTGCAAGCTGCTTGTTACAGTTTTATTAAGTAGCTTGTTGTGGTCTCAGAGTAGAAGAGCTTTTTCCCCCTTTGAGCTTCAAGCTGGTGATGTTTATGTTTATTTTCCTTTACCTTGCTCATGAAGTTGGCCAGACTTGTGATCACCAGGTGCTGATGGTGTAGGTGTGTAGTGCTAGCATTTGGTAATAAAATGTCTGTTTGCATTTGCGGTCATGACTGAATCATTGAAGTGATCAGTGTGTGGTGGTTGGACTGTAACAGGCTGTTTATTACATTTATAACAAGTAAAAAGTAAAACAGCCCTTTTTGTCTTCAAAGGGATTTTTTTTCTAAACAAGTTAAAGATAGGAGGGGCTTCCAGTTAAGGGGAATTGAAGACAAAAGTGCAGTACTCTATTACACACAATCGACTCAAGTGGTCTAAGGCAGCTCTGCTTAGATAATCTCTGGAATGTAATACTTGTCATTTTCTACAGCAGGTAAAACATGCTGCTCCACCAGAAAAGTTTCTTGCTTCCTTTTTCTTTATAAAAGTGTTATATGAAATTTCATTTCTTACCCTGCCACAACCATATTGTTTCGGTCTTTTCATGGTACCAACTTACGAATATATGCAGACAAAACATTCTTCTCTTGTATGCATACAACAGGGAAAGTTTTGTCTGCATATATTCATAAGTCGGTGCCACGAAAAGACTGAAACAATATGGTTGTGGCAGGATAAGAAATCTTTAAAGTTAAAAGATAGTATTTTAATTTCCAATTTCAAGTTTTAAATTCTGGAACATTCAAATATTTGCTCCAGACATGTGCAGATCAACCATTTTTTCATCAAGCAGAAAGTATCTTTTCAGTATTATTTTGAGTTGTGGTTTTCAGAAACATGCCTAAAATCTAGGAAATAATAATGTAATATTACAGAAAAGAGATGGCATAGTATTGGCTTTCTGAAGTGTCTCAAATGCAGATGTGTGCTATATAGCTTGGCAGTAGTATAGCAAGGATATGGAGATTAGGGGAACTACCCCGGGCACAAAGTGTTAGTTGGTGTGTGCTGAGAGTTTCTGCTACTTTTTTATGTACCAAAATGTCAGTAAAATAGTCCCGTTCAGAGTTCTTTTTTTTCTTTTTCCTGTCCAGTCAAAGAACAGGGAGAGACCTGGGGGAGGGAGCATTGGCTGCTGTAGAAGCTGATGCACCAATCATCTTTTTTTCAGCCAAATTTTGAATTTTTTTTTTAACCAGAAGTCCTTTCTTTGGTTCTTACATGAAGAGCTGAGGGAGGGGTACAATTCCAAGGGAATGGCACTGGGAGCTAGATGGTCCAGCTATGGCTCTGTGGCTTGGATTTACAAAGGTCCTTGCCACATTGCACAAGGTATGTAGTAATTAAAATTTTGACATCATGGCATAGGGGAGGCCTCCTATCTATATCCCTACCAATTACTCTATCTAGAACCAATCACAAGGCCAATGGGTATATTCAAGTAAAAGTATAATACATACCCCCTTCCTCACTTCCAACCAGTGAAAATCTCAGTTCATTTTTAATGTTAGCTTCAGAAAGTATAGGATGCATTGTTTTGCACCTCTGCTTCACAGCTGTGCATCCTTAGTACAGTGCTAGTATAATAGCATACCACATACTTATCCTTTGCACATCCATACAGGACTATCAGGACATACTGTACCCCATATCACTACATCCCAATCTCTGTCACATTACATCTTAAATACAGAGTCCTTTCCACAATACAGTCTTCCTAGCATAACTGGTGGCTGAGTAACCTCATCCTAACAACATCCTCACCCTCTGTACACCTGTCCCAAGCACATACATATCTATTATTAAATTTCTTTGCCAAGTGTATTCTTGTTAATAGCATATTCCATTCAATAAGTTAATATTTCCCATCTTTCTTCATTCACTCTTTACACAGAGCCCAGTGAGTGAATGCCATCGTTGTTCATCTCCTGTCCCAAGCATAGAATTCTTTATGATCCTGTTCTCCCTCTCTTCAGGATATAGTATTCTCACTATGACACCTTCCTATTAATATGTCTTCTCTGCAAGAGCCTTAAACTCCCAGAATTTCACTTTTTCTTAGCAGTCCTACCCTATCAGCACAAAAGTAATATAAAATGACTCTCCACTGCATATGGTTCTCCACTGTAGCACCTCATCAACACAAAAGTAATATAGATAGCCCCTTTACTGCAATGTGTTCCCCATTGTAACATCTAGCGGAGTTTAATGAAGAAAGCTATTTATGCAGCTCATTTTAATATTATATGGCAGTGCAGAGATGCTAAACAGAGTAAATATTGCATAGCTTGGTGCTACTTTGACAATCTAAGTACACTGACATAGTGGAAAGTACAGAAAAACACCTGCCACATCATATCATCATTGGTGCAAATACCTGCTACCACACCTTTCTCACACTATCTGGACGACTGAAACCTTCCATGCCATTCCCTTTATATAACACTTCTGCTTTGAGAGCTAAAACAATGTGTGCATCTAGACTTTTTGTTATTGGACTGGCCTTTCCACTACACTTACCCCCTGGCTCCTAATTCATGCAATCCCTCACCGGAGGGAGTATCTGTATATTTTCTTTGCAGATGAGTTCTGAAGTACAGGACAACAGCAAAGTACTGTCATTTACTAACCAGAAACATATAGCTTCTGGATCACAAAACACCAGGATACCATTTTGACAAACCACAAGCCTACTTCTTTGCAAAAGAGATTCATGAATACCAGTCAATAAAATAATCTATCAAACTAGCCTCAAAATGTACATTTTAAACAGATTTCACCAAATACTTAACAGTATTGGTTTGTTTTCAGGGTATCTTATCAGTATGAAAGCTTTCATTTTGTAGATCAGTGGAAATTGCTTTATTTATCTCACTGATATTTGCATTTTCTGTGTAAAATCATCTTGCACAGAATAAAGAAAAAAATCATTTGTAAAGTCTCCTATCATTCTAAACATTTCATATTTATTAACTGGATGAGTGGCTGATTTTTTTTTTCTGAACCATTTTCAGCTGCAGTCTGGACCATAAGACATCTAAATTACTTGTAGTACACAGAGTACATTGATTATATGCTCAGAAACCAGAAAAACACAACCTTGTTATGCACCTGTCTGACATAAAAAGGGTGCAAAACATTTTTAGTGCATGATGCGCTGTGATTACAATCCAAATTTCTGAAAAAAGATAACATTATTAAGACCTTTCTGATGTAGAAATAATCCTTATTGTTTTGTTAAGCAGCTTTTAGTATCGTGAAGCTATATTCATACAGTGAAGTATAACAGTGGTTACAGCAGAGTAATACTGAGAAATTACAATACCTTTAAAAGCTGGAAAACACTACAGATTGCCACACTTTGTGTGTGTGTGTGTGTGTGTGTGTGTGTGTGTGTGTGTGTGTGTGTGTGTGTGTGTGTGTGTTCGTGTGCATGCATGCGCGTGCGTGTGTGTGTGTGTGTGTGTGTGTGTGTGTGTGTGTGTGTGTGTGTGTGTGTGTGTGTGTGTAATGATAAAATAGATATTTTTTACAAGGTCAAAGATACATTTCACTTTTGGCATCTATCTATAAAACAGCACTAAGTGTACTACAATGTTGAAAGCTACAAAACATTTTACATTTTTACACTTTTTCTTTAACTAGTATTCCATTAGTGTAGTTAAAGCGCCATATACTAAAAGGAATTATGGTTAGGTCTTTCTAGCCATAACCCACTTGATTTGTGTTCTTGATATGGAAGTTAAGATTCTCCTCTTGAGCTTTTTTTTTATTCTCTCCACTCTCTGGGTAAAATTCTTGGCAACTGCATTTCAAACACATAACATAGCGGTCTATGATTATGTCCATAATCATAATCAAATTGTTACGAGTTCAAGACAAGAATGTGAAGAAATTCACCTTGTCAGAGGAGCAAACCAAAACTCTTTTTGTTTCTTAACTGAAAATTAGAATGGACAACAGTTGGGGGGGGGGGTGTCCAGGACCACAGATTAATTAGCTAGGGTTTGATGAATCATAATCCTTTGCAGTACAAAGATCATGAGCTGTGCTGATGTAATACTGTTTACAGAAAAAAAAGTAGGAAAGTTAAGTGTTTTTTGAAACCTGTAATACAGTTGGTGTTGCCTTATATTCAGCAGCCATAGGTAAAATGTACCTTTTATCTGGTAAAAAGATGTAATGTACTTTATACTGCCATTCACAAAAATGAATTGTGACAGACAAAAATATTTTACAGATTTAAAAGCTGTTTTAGCATCTTCCTGCTGCAGCAGTGGCCACAGTTTATGTTCTGCTACAAGACTACCGCATAGTGCTGCAATGTGCCTAGTAAACTTTGTTACTAAGCATCTTTTTTATGTCAGAATGTGTCTCAGCAAAGTTGTCTTTTCCCTGAACTGGGAGCATAAATGTTGTACTATCTGCACTATCAGTTCATTACAAGTGCAGATCTCAACATAAATCTCTATTTTTGCACCTTTCACAACTGCTATGTTTTAGTCCTATACAAGAGCAAATAGAACATCTGTCATAGAAAAGCACTGTGGCATGGGAACAGCTTTAAAAGCTTTAAAACACTACTTGGTAATCATACACCCCCCCCCACACACACACACACAGAACTGTTTAACAACTTTTAAAGCTGTTGCTCCATCACATGTTCACTTAGCTTCTTGTTGTTTCCAAGATGGCACTAAATGTTTCACAATTTTTAAAGCTGTAAAATGCTTCCTGTTCCTATGCTATTTTTCTTTGTAATTAGTATATATTAGAGCATCTGACACTGCATGCACTAAATGAAATTATAATCAGGTGTCTCCAAACACAACTACTTGTTATGAGTTCTTCACATGGAAGTCAAGATTCACCTCTCAAGCTGTGCTTCATTGTTTTCAAAGTGAATTTCTGACATATGTACTTTGAACATATACACTTGTTATGATAAGAAACTATGTCACAATCCTTTATGCTGAGCATCAGCACAGTAGTTGATTAAGGCAAATATGTTACACACAATGAAAAGATGCGGCTAACAAGTCATTCTACAGTCCTGTGTCTTATTTAAATCCACCATGTTTGCCTCTATGCTCACAATAAGCTTAATCACTTACTCACTATATTCTTCTTTTTCATCTTCTAGTGAGTTGAGTAAGCATTAATCCTATTTACTGCTTTGTTTTTTTCATACCTCTCAGACTCCTAGCATTAATATTCATAACAAAGACCTTTAAAAATTATAGCAGATGGTCAGAAAGAGGATCACTTTTTTATTTCGAACAACAAAAGCTCTTTATATTCTATATATACCCTATATAGTTAGGAGGAGAATAAATTGATCCCAAGTCATTCTACAGTCCTGTGTCTTATTTAAATCCACCATGTTTGCCTCTATGCTCACAATAAGCTTAATCACTTACTCACTATATTCTTCTTTTTCATCTTCTAGTGAGTTGAGTAAGCATTAATCCTATTTACTGCCTTGTTTTTTTCATACCTCTCAGACTCCTAGCATTAATATTCATAACAAAGACCTTTAAAAATTATAGCAGATGGTCAGAAAGAGGATCACTTTTTTATTTTGAACAACAAAAGCTCTTTATATTGTATATATACCCTATATAGTTAGGAGGAGAATAAATTGATCCCATGTCTTTGTTTACTACAAGTCACAGAATTTGAATTTAGAGAATCACAAGTCTATGGAATTATTTTAACATACTGGAAAATACTGAATCCACATCAATGAATAGAATTGTAATTTAAAATTATCTTTTATGTGAGGCAAATCCCAGTGTGACACTACCCTTGCTTCTTAAATATTACAACTCCAAGGTTACACAACATTAGGGACAAGGGATTCTCTCCATTTGTTAAAGTTGTGCAACCTCAGACTGAAGATGAAAATGCAGAGAGCTTGTCAATATGCAAAAAGAACTTGAATACTTTTGTGTGGTTCACCAAATTCAGACCCAGTGGCCCAAATAACCACACGCTTCCATTTTCCCACATTTACTGCATGATTTATGAGTCTACTTTATCTGTCTGCTCCATGTTCTTCTCTACAAAAATATAATGTATCCCTTGTTCTTGTTTCATCACTCTGTTTTCTTTTCTTTCTTTTAATCTTTCATTGTCTATAGTTTGGTGGATATAACAGTTCTGCACTGTTGATAAAATACAGTTTTTAGCTAGGACAGTCAAGCTTTGACATTTTGCCACTTCTTCCCTTTTTTCCTTCTTTTTTCTTTCTCTCTGTCTTTATTATTATTATTATTATTATTATTATTATTATTATTATTATTAGTAGTAGTAGTATTTTATTTATTTTTTTTTTCTTTGCAACAAGCTAATGCTTCACATTTCTTATTTTCTGTTCACTGAGCGAGATTGAATGACAAGGCAACCTGGTTCCTTTTGTATTACCAGAGACATAAAACTAATTTGACAGTTTGTTGACTTTTATGCAGTTCTTTGTTAGTTACCATTAACAAAGACATCAGGGGCATATGGCCAGGTGACTTCAGGCTGCTTTGTAAGTTTGCACTAAATACTTTACTCAGTATAAAGTTATACAGCCTTACTCCTCTATACAATACAAAATACATACACTATAGGACTAGTGTTTGTACAGCAGAAAGAGCTATGAACTGGTGAATTTCAATGATTTTTATAAATAACCATTTCCTACATATCTAGAATTTAATTTTGTAGAGCAGTCATACTAACTATTCAATAAATCATTCAACTATTGTCAAGAGAGAGCATCAAAAATACATGAAACTAGAGATTGTGAGATTTAAAATAAACTCATCATTGTAGTCATCTTTGTGGCAAGTCTTTAGAACAAGCAGTATGTAATCAGAATATAGTCTGCAGTTTATTTCAATGACATGTCAGGTTAGCATTATATGAGCCATTAACTGACCACAAAAATAAGGAAACCAAGAAACCTGTTATAATAATAAGGTTGAAGATGACAGGAAGGCAAATGACTCATCTATGAATCAGCAAATTTCCTGTCATTTTTAACAATGCAGCTGAGCTATATATGTATCACTTACCTAGATAAGGTGCTGGTACATAAAAGGTTGAATATCTTGCAGCTGCATCTATCGGGTCATTGAGCACAGCGGCCCTTATGTTGCACACACGTGTGCACAACAAACAAAATAACTATAATAAAAATAATATAATAAGATCAAGGTTGTACGAAAAGTTAAATGAGAGATGATGTAGAAAAAAAAAACAGGTTAACTACATTCCTGTGTATTATCTAAATTGCTGTCCCTTATGTGAAGCAGGCACTGATAATTTAAGTAAAAAGTGACATAGAATCACATAATGTACAAGGCAGCTGGGCCGTGTGGCTATCTATGCTATATCTTCTTTTTCAAGGAGCAATAGGCCAGGCATAGCAGGGGTGAATTTATGAATACCCATTTAAATGTCTAATTTCTTCTTAATGGAATATAGTATGTCAAATTGCTTTATCTAAGAAGGCAGTTTGTTCCCGAGAAGGGGTGCTCATTATGTGATAAAACTGTATCTCCACTGGGGTTTGTTTATTTGCTGAAGCAGATAAAGATCTCTGGTTATAGTGTGGGATTTGTGGAGAAATAAGTGGTCTTGGACTGCTGGATCTTTTCTTGTCCAGAAAGAAGGGCACAAATTGCTCCTAAGGAGTATATAGGACACTAAATACAGGGATTAGTACTTCAGCTTCTCTTGATAGCTCAGGTGCTTTAGGCCCATCATTTTTTTGTCAGGAACTTTTGTGATATCTTGAACTTCTTTAAATGTTTTATAAGGTACACCCCAAAGGGACATTGTATTCTATGACCGGCCTGGTCAGTGAAGAATATAGAGGTGCAAGAACTTCATTGGATCTAGAAAAAAATTCCCTTTGTGATCATCTAAGACAGAAGGATTTCCTTACCACTGTTCCAACATAATCAAAGGAGAGGGAATTATCTACCAATGTTCCAAGGTCTCTAACAACATCTTTTTTTTGGAGTGGGGTGTTTTCTATACTATAAGCTAGGAGGATGTCATTTAATTTTCTAGCTTCTGCATATCAGAAAGGGATTTATGTATAACATCCAGTTTCAAACTGTTGGCAAACTTCGTCACCCAGAATTTCTGGTTGTTGATTTAAAGATCAGAGAAGAATATACAGAATAATGGTTCGAACACAGAACTCTGTGTTACCCATTGGCTACTTTCATGTTCTTCAAAGATGTACCTGTCACCAAACAGTATCGGTACTGTCCCTCAGCAAATTAACTGTCTAAGTACACAAGGATCAATTTCTGGTGCATTTGGCATGCTGATAATGTTGGTATTTGATATAGTATAAAATGCCTTGAGGAGGTCAAGGTATGCTGTATTAACAGCATGACTATTGTTCACAGCTTGCATTATCCTCTCAAAAAATGTACCAGATTCATTAGAAAGGATCTACCCTTAACAAAACCAAAGTGCTGGGAGTTAAGTCTTAAAAGATTTTTAAATCATAGTTTCATAGGTTCATACATGTGTACTAAGTTAATGCTCCTGGAGCCTTTACAAGTCTAGCCCATAGGATTACCCTGGCATTATGCCACCTGACCTTAGTTCCCAGTGCCTCTGCCAAGTAAAGCCACTGGAGTGATCCCTGGGGTGAATTTTCTATTTCCCATCCACTCATCAAGATTTCTGTTGAAGAGGGCCAGTGAGGTGCTCTGCTTGACATGTATGGGAAGTGTATTCCATAGCATGGATGGTCTCTGGGTTATGGACCTGTCCCTCCAGCATGTTCTGTTGATTGTGGTAATGAGGTTGAGGTTTCTGGAGCATGTAGTGTGGAGGGATTGGGATTTCTTTAGATGTAGCATTTCTAACAGAGCTGGGTCAGACATGGCTTTGTAAGTCAAGCAGAGATCACTTCTAAATAGACGATATCAGACAGAGAATAGTTGGAGTTTTTTTGAGTCTGTCCATATAGGACAAGTTTTTAAGGCCTGGGATCTTCTTTGTGAGGTACTTTTGCTGCCTCTCCAGTTGTTGCAGGTGTCTAGTGAGGTACATGCCAAATGGGGCATTGTACTCAATGAGTAGCCTAATGAGGGAAGAGTAGAAGGAGACAATGACCTCTTTCTTCCTGGATGCAAAACTCTTAGTAATGAGATGTGCCACATAGAAGGACTTTCTGACCACAGTGGCAATGTGGTGGTCAAAAGAGAGGTTGCTGTCAACCTGTGTTCCTAGATCTCTTATAATGCCTTCTGTGTTCAGTGGACTACCATCGATGTGGTAATTCATGGGAACCGGGTTTTTCCCAAAGGGGTTGACAACACATTTTTGGCATTGAGCTTAAGGCCATGGTTCTGGCACCAGTCTTTGGTCTCAGTGAGGCCTTTCTGTAAGATGTCAACATCACTTTGGATTGCTAACAGCTCCAAACTTGCAATTGACTGTGAACTTTGTCAGCCAGAGTCCCTTTGTGTTGGTCTGGACTTCAGACAAGTAGATACCAAACAGGAGAGGACACAGGACCGAACCCAGTGAGACTCCACTCATGACTGGTTGGCAGTCAGGTAGATAGGCTACCTAGTGCTTACCACTCCCATTGATAAGCTAAAAGGCTTCCCTCCAACACAGAAAGGCTTGGGAGGCTCAGAAGCTTACAAGCAGTCCTGGATACAGAAATCTGTATCTGGACTAGACTAGTTTCAGAAAAGACAGGAAACAAGCTTAGAATTTTTTTTTACAGAAAAGCAGCTAAAACAGCACTAAAAACAATTCAAGTGCAGTGCAAGCTAGCACACGAGTTTGTAGCAGTATTAAAGCAAATACAGTTTAAATAAATGGAATTTATTCAAAATGTGTTTCCTAGTAAAGTGGAAAGGAAGAAAAGAGGAGCAAAAGATAATTCCAGGTTAAGAAACTAAGTGGGCTGGCCTTTTCAAATGTTCTCTCTGTATTAGGTAGAATGACCTAATGACACTAGACTGGGAGGAGTGTCTCAGATCAAATTTACAGTAGGGGCGGGCAACCACAAAGCCACCAAGTATTAGAACAAGATATCAATAGGGAAGGAGGGTGGGAAACTAAATCAGTTATATATGACACACTCCTTGGCAGGAAATCAGAACAAACAAACAGATGTTTAACAAATGGACAAAATTTCCATTTAATACCTTACAGACAGTGAAACTAGCTAGAAAATATTTACAAACAGTGTGACAGTAAAAACCTTATTTATCAGGCCTGTGAGGCAGATGATTTTAGTACAACCATGCAGATTAGTCTATAGCTATAAAATACAGTAAAAAGTATGCAGCAGACAATAAAAGTGTTATAAATATCTTAGAATAAGCACTAACTAGTAAAAATAAGCAAAGAACAGGATACTTAATGTTAGATTCACAGATCAGAGTTTTGCTCAGTGCCCCTCCTCCGATTAGATCTGTGTGAAATGGAAGAAACACTTTCAAGGTAACTTCTAAAGTAACAGAAGGTTGAAACCTGAAACAACTTTAAAAAAAAAAGCTCGAAAGAACCAATGAGGTGCTTACTTCAAGCCGTAGTCCAGGTAACCCCAATCAGCCAATGACCATAAACACTACACTCTCACTGAAAGTAAAATGGCTTTTGCTAAACTAAGATAGCCTGGAAAATGGGCTCAGACACACAGCCTCTGCAAACAAACAAGTGGGGTCATAGTTTATCAGGTTTTTCTGATACATTCCATGGCTTTGCAGATGTGGCTCATCAGACTGAGGAGTTTGTAATTGCCAGTTTTTGTGGTGCAGTAGCCCTTGTGAAGAATAATCAGAACTGCTGTGCAACAAACCTAAGGAGCAAAACCAAGACAGTGGATAAACTCAGGCTGAATCATTGTAGGAGGAGGTCCATCACACCATGTTTCATGCTGTTTAGAAGGCAGCCTGGTATGTTATCAGGTTCATTGAGGATGTGTTTTTTTTCTTTGTTTTCAGAAAGTATTTTAGCAAATGTCCTTTTATGATTATGTAGGTGATTACAACTTATCTTTGGGCTGAAGACAGTGTGGTCATTGTTTCTTTTACTTTTCTCAGAGACCTCAGAGCTGTACAAAGAAGGTTACTATAACATGTATAGGGACAGTGTACTGTCTATGAGAAACAAAGTAAAATACATTACTGTAATCATTATTTTTTCAATATCACATCAGGCATGTATACAGATAGCTTTCATTGATGTTTAGGGTTGAGGAGTGAGAAGGCATGCTATGTATATCTATGTCAGCACTCAACTGAAACACATGACTGTGACAACCTCTGCTTTCATCTCAGTCTAACACCAGAAGGATGCATAGACTGTGACTGTCTTTTTGGGGGGAGTTAGGGAAGCAAGCCATATTCCCAGACTGGACCTCTGTATCCAGACAGCAAATAGCTTGTTAGTTTGTTATGAGCTACTATTTTGTCATCTTTGAATATTAAGCCTTGGGCACAACTTATATCTTCCTTGAAAGAAAAAAAAAAGACTGAAATTCTTTTATTACTCATGTTTTTTGTTTATGGCACCATTGGATTAAAAGGTTGGGAAAATGCTCTAAAATGCATCACAAACCTATAACCCTATGGCTTCCTGGGCCATGGCTTACTGAGTTATTTCCTAAATGGTTATTACTGAGCAGCTTTGGTCAGTAAAGGAGTGCCGAAAGGTTACAAGGAAAACTTAAGCTGAGCAGCAGCAATAAATTTCCTTCCTTAATCATAATTTCTTTTCAAACCAACATTGGATGAAAAGATTATGTGAAAAGAAAAAAAATTAAAATGCACTTTAGAGCATATAGTCAGCATTTCACCTAAGTCTAGACCTGTACATAGAGTTGCTATAATGTATCATTGCTGTAACTAAAATGCCAGTAACTGTGAATGTCCCTATGTGAGATGGGCGAATATGGCATGGTACATACACTTGGTGTACTGTAAGAGCGTTGTAATATAGGTAAGTCTGTACATACTACTGATAAAAGTTTGCAGCATGAACTAAAAGGCTGCTTCGGAGGGGTAGCAGTGGCAGGGTCTCTTTGACAGAAGTGCCTAGGGGCCCCCCAAACTTGATATTTGCTGGGGGCCCCCAAAATGCTAACACCGGCCCTGTTTACACTGCTGGTTTGTGTAACTTATTCAAGGTTCGAGGTTCAGTAGTTATGTCAGAGTTCTCTGTTAACATGTGACATCTCTAGTATTTGCATATATATGATAAACCTTCCAATAATCTAAGTTTCCCTTGTCTGCTTGACATGTAGTGGCGGTTTGTTTCAGAGGTGGTAAATATGTTGGGATTTGAATCTGTCATGACAAGATGTTTTATATTGATGTTGATGATGTTTTAATTCCTTTGATCAAGTATTTGAGGTACCATTTATTCTGCAAAAGAATAGGAGGTCCAACAGTGTGAGATCTTTCATGGCTCGAGAGGTTAGACACAGAGCTCCACATAGGAGTCTATAAGACACTGTGTACAGAGAGAGGGGGCTGCTTGTCAGTCCTATCTGCTAAGAGATTTGAGGTCACCAATATTTTTAGCTATGAATTTAAGGGGTCTCTCAAGCTGAGTGATATAATTAGAAAAATACATGCATGCTAAAAGCTGCATTATTTTCAGTAATGGGTCTGATGAGATACAAGTAAATGGGACTTCTCTGGATAGACAGTAAATACAGTGGAAATCAAATGAGCCAAATAAAAGGCTTTCCAAACTACTGTGGAGATATGATGGTCTAATGATAAGAAATTATTAACAAGAGTACATAGATCTCTTATGATAGTGTTTGAAAGAAGGGTTGTATCACATATATGGTAAGTGAAATGTTTTATTTAACAAAATGAACTATGCTACATTTTTTCATATTTTGTTTGAGACCATTGTCCTTGTATCATTTGTTAACATGGCCTTACCCATGTTGGACCAATTGTGAGTAAGTGTAAGACTGAATAAAAACATTCAATTTATAGTCATCTGCAAATTCAGATAACCATAGTCCAGAAGTGTTGGCTTGAAGGCCTGAAAAGTTGATGCCAAAGTAGAAGGATGCCCAGCACTGAGTCTAGTGGTACACCACTGGTCACTTTTTACTTCCAGATGTGACACTTGTGAACCTAACCATATGGGTTCTCTCAGAAAAAAAAAATAACTATCTACCTCACACCATAAGAATTTATATTCAGATTTGTAAATCTGTCAATAATGCCTATATGGGAACATTTTTATTTATTTATTTTATTTTTATTTTACATTTCTTGACCGGGATAGTCCAACTGGATGCATGTCCATTTTCAGCGGAGGCCCGGGGAGAAAAGCTCCAAGGGAAAGCAGATAAAGCATTACATAATACCAGTATTGCATATTACAAACAGACTATTTACAGAGATTACATAAGTAAGCAAGTTAAACAAGTTCCACTGGTTAGAGTTAATCCTGAGTGCAAGTCAGGATTAAATTAAATTACACATTAAACTGGTTAACAGATTTTTACACATTCTAGAGAGAGTTAGCCAGGCTTGATACATTGACATAGCCAGTTAACATTGTCAAAGTCTTTATCCAAGTCCTGATATGCTGCATGCAATACATAACCAACAATTATTAATCACTTTAGTTATTGTCTCAAAGAAATTAATGAGGTTAAAGAAGCAGAACATTTCTTTAACAAAGCAGAATTTATGATGGTCCATGGTTGAGAGATATTCAATGCCCAGATTAATGAAGTATGAGATATTTGGTTTGCTTTTGAGAAATCTATAAACAAAAAGGTATTTATAGGGGGTGTGCTACTATTTTTGAGGAAAAGGTTGTGCATTTATGGTCTGATTTAATAAGACAGGATAATACCTATAGAGATGTTTAAGAAGTGTCTGTATTTGTATGGACTGGATCAAAGATATTAGCAGGATGGTTAAATATGTATAAAATAGAATTTGTACTTTTAATGGGAATGCTGACCTTTGACAGCTAGTTAGGGATATTTCAAGTCCCCACTAGAAAGGTATTATATTTAATGGGTATTTTATCTAAGGTGTTAAGGTAGCTATTGTGCTCAGAAGGGTCATACAGGGTGCTCTGTTGCTAGCTATGAAGTTTTAATTAGACTTATTTATGGTGATTAAGACATTTAGGAGTTTTATTTATGGTGATTTAGACATCTGGGAGTCCAAATGTGGTGCAGTAAGGAATCAGCCATGAAGTATTGATATCCTGGAGAAATGCTAATACTTCCCCAAAACTACCATTAGATCTGTAAAAATGATATACACTATACCCAAGGAATAAAGAAAGAGCTTTCTTTGCTTGAAAAAACATAACTCTGTAACTACATTCACTGATGTGTTCAAATTCCTGGATAGGCTTGAGTTTGGGCATTTTATTTTTTATATCATCAAAGTAGTTATCATTGTTGAATTGTTTTGATATGAAACACAGCTAAATAAGATGCTTCATATTCTTTTATTTAATCTCATGAAGATGGTTGCTTGACATAGGTTTGTTATGAAATTTCCAAGGATACTCCACTCTAATTGAACAGTGGGTGACATCTTTAAACAAAGTAATTATTCCCTAAAGTGGTATAAGGATTCAAACTAATGTGTGCTATGGTATAGTGGTAGCAGTGTGATATGTGTGATTCATGAATGTAACATCACAGATAATATTACAAAGACCAATTTAGGCCATGTATTTGAGTGGAAGAATATTTTAATGATTTACAACATCCTTTCCTCCCAATTTCAGTATAACAGACATCAGTGAAACCAGAATGAAAATCGCTTATGCATTACTTCTTTGCTAAGGCCATACAAAGAGAAATAAGCTGAAATGTATTTTGCTTTAATTAGTTCACACATGCCCACTGCATAGTTAAAGATTTACTTAAATTGTTTACTTTAATAGTCAAAGGCAGTCACACAGATTCAGACATATTATACTGATTTTACACAAAAAGACAATGCATCTTCATGGATTATATATATATATATATATATATATATATAAACATAAAAAAACAGTTAAACTAAATCTAATGCAAGTCAAATTAAATCTAGTACTATGGGCGAAGCCGTTAATGAAAATTGGCAATAGGTACTGGTTGCAAAATAGATCCATTCATCCACAACCCCTTTTCTTATCTTGCATATGTGGGCTGGGTGTCACTTCTGCAGTGACAATCATCCCAAGCCAAGGTTTACACCACCGGGTGGCTAACCCTGCTGCAGTAGTTCATCTGTACCCCTCATTTGTGCACACACTCTCTCCTATGGCCAATATAGAGCATCCAATCCACCTACTCATGTCTTTGGAATGTGGGAGGAAACTGGAGCACCCAGAGGAAACTCACGTGACTGCAGGGAGGACATGTAGACTCTGCACAGAAGGCGCCCATCCAAGATTCGAACTGGAGAACCACTTGCTATAAGTTGACAAGGCTAACTGCTGCGACACCATTGCCACTCTAATATCACACCAAATATAGCCCCAATATATGTACAAATTATGAATGATTCATTATCAGGGTCAGATATACAAATATCCAGCATAGTGCAAAAATATGAGTGTCATATCTATATCATTTAATCAAAAATTATTCAAGCATTTAAACAAGATGCCTAAAACAGTTTCTTCTTTTCAGTAACTTCTCAATTTATGGCACATCAAGTCAGAACTGAGCCATTTAAAAAAAATAAATAAATCATATTTTTCAGCAAATGCTCAT
Organism: Protopterus annectens; assembly: GCF_019279795.1. Taxonomy (NCBI): domain Eukaryota; kingdom Metazoa; phylum Chordata; order Ceratodontiformes; family Protopteridae; genus Protopterus; species Protopterus annectens. The sequence goes on along the minus strand of NC_056739.1, from coordinate 1,940,370,858 downwards.
GGCATAGCCATTCTTTGCAAGTCATCCTTCATAGGTTCATAGGTTAGTACTAGGCTAACTGTCCTTACAAGCCATTTTAAGCCTAGCTAATTATTCCTTGTGAGACTCACACCCTGCACCTTATGTTTATAAGGCAAACACCATAACCAGTAGGCCACCCTCCCAGCTTATTTTAATACCTTAGATTGTATTACACATCATCAGCCATGGAAATGATAAAGCATATTTCTATAAAAACAGTAATATTAAGGTAAATTAAGTATTTTAACCTTGCCAGTACCTACTGTCAGGCCATAATCCCATTCTCAAGGAGGACTAGGCCAATAATTCCTGCTTTAAATCTGTGGATACCCATGCATTTAAGGATGATAATGTATTAGACAGCTTATCCTGCACATGCAGTCTGTTCCAAAGGATGGGGAGGAACTGTGGGATGAATCTTCTTCACAATCACAATTTATTCATCTGGTAGTTAAGATCTAAGTCCTTGGTTCTGATATTTGTGGAACTACTAGACTTTTAGAGCTATAAAAGATACAGAATAGCTGGATCAGCTGTATAATTTACAACTGATCCAGTTTTTCTAAAAAATTGAAAAATACTATTAGATTTACTGAAACGACTCATGAACTTTGCTTGACATCTGATGTTACTGACAATTATTAATCAGTCTTGCTCTGTCTGGTGACAGTACTACATAACAAGAGAGCTGTGATACCAGAATGTGTATGTGCGTGATGTGTCTGCATGTGTGTATGCATGTGTTTGTGCATGTGTGTATTTGTGTGTGTGTGTGTGTGTGTGTGTGTGTGTGTGTGTGTGTGTGTGTGGTGAGTAAACTTACAGTTACTGTAAATAATATAGCACTGAAAGACTGAATGCAATGGGTGGCAAATGAATTACTTGAAAGGTAGCATTTACAAATCCACTCTGTTGTGCTCCAGTGGGAAGATTTAATTGAGGTCTGTGTGAGCCCATAGCCAAGGCTACAGGCCACATCTTGTTATGCAAGCTTATTTATTCATTTAGCTCTTCATACTGAGATATAGTCATAATTATTTATATGATTATTTTTGGTTGTTATTTTTTGTAGGGACAGTATAGCAGGTCAGAGGAACTGCCATTTTTACCAGTGGTGTGGCTTAAGAGATCATATCAATGTGATTTGTTAAACCCATCCCATTACCCAGACCAAACTTTTAAAAAAATATGCTACTGCTGTGTTTTATAGAATAAGCTTTAGAAGTATCTCACTACCTGTGTTTAATGGTGTGAGATGAGACTTCAAAGGAGCCTAAACTCTTCCTGTAAAGATCAATAAAAAATTATATGTTTAAAGAGTGTCCATTAAATGCGGCATTAATATTTACTGAGTCTGGTGTCCATACAGTAAGTGTCTAGATGCACTGAACAAACAGCCCTCTTTCAAGTAAGTTGTTAAAAACACATTATAGCTGTAAATAATCACCAAGTATTACACACCCACCCATTTTCTTTTTGTTATCGAGGTGACAATCCAGCAGATGAATAAAATATTACAGTATCATAATAAAGACAGCAGTAACTGCCTTCTTAAGACCTTCATTTATGGGTATCTGTGACTTTCATAAATAAAGTGTGATAACAGAATAATTATACAAATGTATCCAAAGATATCATATTAATGTAGTTATAAATGTTACTGATGATAATTTTACTACGGCCTCTCCAGTCTATACTTTTAAATTCAGTGCTGCCAATTTACAAGGGCAATGTTTCACAGCTCAAAAGCTGTTCGCTTTATTTTGTTTTGCACACTTAGGCAAGTTGTGTGTGTGTGTGTGTGTGTGTGTGTGTGTGTGTGTGTGTGTGTGTGTGTGTGTGTGTGTGTGTAATTGTGTGTGTTTATATGATGGTAGGACTGATATGAACTTCTTAAAGTAATTAAAATATTTATATATCTCTAGGAATATGCCACATTAAATGGTCAATAGCAAGCTATTGCTATTGACCATTTAATGTGGCATAGCAATAGCTTGCTATTGACCATTTAATGTGGCATAGCAAGCTATTGCTATGCCACATTAAATGGTCAATAGCAATAGCTTGCTATTGACCATTTAATAGCAAGATATTCCAATCATCCTGTAATATTCCATTGGCAAACTTTGACCTGAAACTATAACTTTACTACAGCAGTATTTGTTAAAGTGACTTCTTCAGCCATCTGATACATTTTAGCTGCCAGAACAAGGTGGTGTAATCAATACCCCAAAAGATCAGGATAAAATAATGAGGAAAATAAAATACAATATAGTGTTCTAAGAAATGACGTTCCCCTGTAAAGTGCTATTTGCTTGTTTGCTTGTTTATTTATGTAAGTATAATTGCATATAGGTATGTATGTTTTAGGGATATTGATGTCCATCTATACTGTTACCCAATTTCAGTGAAAACCCAGTGTGAAAAGCTGCAGTGTATATACAAATGTCACAATTTGTAAACAAAACACTACATTAACATTGCAGCAATTTTTAAGTATATGTATACGTATACATACACATGTATAAGGAGGAGAATTACCACAGCATTTTAAATGCATTAGCATCAGCAATATATATATAAATTAAGTGGTTAACGGTACTGAGTCTAAGTCAAGCATTTTAATTCTGAAGCAAGAACAACTTTGACTTTATTATCAACAACAATACTACCCATAGAAAATAAAAATACCACCAAGAAAAGGCCACTGATAGGAGAAAAAAGCCAAGTTTAATAGAACACTAGCACCTTGGCATAAACGCCTTCCAAGTGTCTTGAAAGACGTTTATGCTGAGGTGCTAGTGTTTTACTAAACTTGGATTTTTTTTCTCCTATCAGTGGCCTTTTCTTGGTGGTGTTTTTATTTGACTTTATTATCCCCTGCATTATATTGCAGTTAGTGGTTTGGGATGACATGTATACATATAATATTTATTTACATATCTATATCTAGCTATATATATATATATATATATATATATATATATATATATATATATATATATACATATATATATATATATATATATATACACACACACACACACACACACACACACACACACACACACACACACACACTTTTACATTTACATGTGGTAACTGGCTACATCTGAATGACTACACAAGATAAAACATTAAAAGCATACTGTTTGACTTTAATGCAGCTTTGTTTTATAGATTATCTATGGGATTCAATAATGCCTACATGGTGGTTCTCCACTGTGCGCTCATTGCAGCATGATGCACACACTGGCACAGATACTTTTAAATTCATTAAACACATGTAGTTGCATGGACCCAACACAAACAAGGTAAACTCTGCGGTATGCTAATTACTGCATAAGCAGCTGAATTATATGCTAATTAACTAAGGCAACACTTTGGAGCTATTCAGTAAACTATAAAGCAGCTGTGTAAAACTCCATGTTGGTGTTCCCCATGAATTCCAAAACTTTTGGAATACAGACACGGAAAAGAGTCTATATGGACAGAATAAAAAGTAAAATGCATAAGATTTGTACAGAACTGACCTCATCATGTGACAGTAGACTGGATGCAACAAAAGGAGAGTAAAATAGCAACATAATCCTTTTTTGTAACACAATGCAGCTTTGCTCCACTACCCCTAAATGAATAGTACACTTGTAAGTACTACAGATACATAAAATTATTAAAGTGTGTGCTCATGAAAATAACTATAAAAAACATTAAACAGACTATTTATTGTTACATGTCAGCATATGCAATATGTAGCTGATGAAATGCAGGCATAACACCTAAAAATCAGTAATCCTTTGTGTTCAACACATAAACAATTAAACTCCACTTCAGTTTCCCTAGCTACACAATTGCCTTCTGGTGTCAGTTCAGGGCTGTCAGCATGGTGAAGATGCAAATAAGGTCTGAACTCATTAGAATTGCTGAATCCCAAATCCTTGGCTCTGTGTAGCAAATGTAAACATCATGCAGACACTCCCTCAGTGTATGGATGGCAAATGTGAATAATTACATCAGGTGGATGTATCAGGTATGACATACAAAGTGTTACATGTACATTTGTCAAGGTTGGAAATGCAAGTAAGCAGCTCAGAGTTCACAGGTTCTGTTTCATTAACATTCAGCCTGCTCTTCATTTGTGTGCAGATTGTGTTTTCTGTGTCAGTCTTTTATTATCATGTTATTATTTTTTGGCCATTGTTTGCATGATGCGGTGCTTAGTGCAAACATGGGTAACGGAGGAATGATTGGAAGGTCTGGATGTGCTTATCTTGTTTTCTTAGCATTGCACAACAGGCAACAGAGAGACCTTAACTCATTCACTCCAATGGACATCAAGAACTTTGCACTGTAACTTCCAATGGGCAGAGCCTAAGCATCTTCACAGAATCAAACTATATCTTCACATTTCAAACAAATGTTCATATCTCTGGAACCGTTATGAATATGAAGATAGTATGAATGACAAACTCTTCAGCACAAGCTATTTTTATAGTGGTAGTATTCTTTAGGTTCTAGGTCTTAAACCAAATTTTATAAGTCACAGTAAACACAGTCACCCAGATTCAGTAAACATCCATGCAGGAATAACTTATTCCTGCATGGAAGCAACTGTTTAGGAGCAGCATGGCAGCACGCCATGCATAATAATGAAGGTGCACTGTCTGAGCTCCTAAATGGACAGGGAGCATGGACAAGTGCAGAGGGCATGTCTGAGAGCAGAGGTCACACAATATACATGCCCCCGCAGTCAAGAACTGCAGTATAGCTATTACAATGAGTGAGACCGCTCATAGGGGGTTGCATACCCCCAGCAACACCTCCAAGTTTATAAGAGCAATATTTAAAATATAATAATATAAACAATTTTTTATCAAACAGATTAAATTTAACCTTAGCTACGTATACTGTAGTTTAAAATGGCACAAGAAGATAAATATCAAGATACATGGAAATAAAGCAGTAATGCAATAGTGTACTGGTCAGAGTATTTGCTTTATGAGCAATCATTCCTGGTTCGAGTATCACTCCAGTACATTCCATTTTCCATGTCAAATCACTTTATGAACAATATTTTTTGTTGTATAACCTACTAAATAATCTATATTTGTAAATTGGAGTACTGCATTAAATGCAGATGTGAGGTGTCATTGTAATAATGTTGTAAAATCCGCAGATAAACACAAGTGCCCCATACAGTATATGTACACATGAACCAGGGATACAAATTACAAATCAAAGGTATAATGTGTAATGAATTATAAATCCATACAGTGTCCAAATCCATCACCTTCCCAAGAACCATGTTACATTTCTGTCTAAATTAGTGCGGGGATAAGTGGGAGCAAGCATTATTAAGCAGTAGTAAGCGGGAGTAAGCATATTTAAGAAGCAGTAAGCGGGTTTAAGCCTGTTTGCATGGGGGTAAGCAATGCATACACAGGTTAAGCAATATTGAAGCTAACCCTATGTAAGCATATTTAACCAGAAGTTAGCATTGCTTACTGTCATGCAAACCCACACAAACCCACTTACAAATGCTTAAAAGTGCCTTACTCCATCTGTATCCAACAGCCATTGCTCTGCCCAGCAACAAAATAAGCAACCCTTGTAGGTCTTGAACCCAGGACCCTGTACACTATAGTTACAGTAGTTAACCAGTAAGCCATCACAGCAGTACATACTACTGAGATATCCCCAAAAAAATCCTCACTATAGAAAAACACAATTTACATGTGAAAGGAATCTATATACAGTTTTATGTTGTATAACCTACTACATAACATAAATATGTGAACTGGAATACTGCATTAATGCCAAAGGTGAGGTGTCATTATAATAAAGTGTTGAAATCCCTTAATAAATACAAGGACCCCATACAGTGTACATACACATGAATCATGGATACCAAACACATATATAACATGTAATGAATAATAAATCAATGCCAAACAGCAAATAGTATGCACATTAAAAATTAAGCAATGCTAAGCATTGCAAAGCACTGCTTTCTAGGTATAAGCAATGTGTAGGCAGGCTAAATCAGTTTGACCATTAGTATACCCCTTTAAGCAATGCCAACCTTAGGTAAGCAGGTTTGCCCATAGCTTAGCATTTTCAAAACTGTCCTATCATGGCAAAGTGTGGGAAATCATCCCTATTTAAACCCAACAGATGGGAATACATCACACAACTGGTTGCAGCTTCCTCATGTAGGCACTATGACTGGTGTGGGAGAAGGAGTGCACTGCCGGGTACAGCACTGGGGCATCCAATAGTTCAAAGTCATGGCAGGACTCCTTGTTAAAGAACAGGACCAGAGACTGTTGCAGGGCCAGTACCAGGGTTCCCAATATAAAGTGGAAGCCTGGGACTATCTCGCCCGTGACCTCACCAATGCCACTGGCATACCTCACACTGGTGAGCAGGTTAGGCATCACTATGCCAACCTGAAACGGAGAAAGAGGGAGCTCTTGGATCAGTGGATCCAAGAGGCTAGGTGGGCGGGTGATGTCCCAGCCATGTGTAAGTATCAGTCTACTACCTGTTTAATAATTGCCAGCTCATGCATATTATGGATAGGTATGGCTAAATATTCTTCTTATGTCTTTGACAGCAGCAGACAAGCGGGCTGTAAACAGATAAGCCCATGCCTGTAGATTGCAGAGGTTGCATCGTGAGGCAGGTTAGTAATACTCTTGCATGTACTGTCATAAGAAATAAATCTAAAAGTAGTAGAAAGTTAAATACCAGTATAAAACCTGTATTGTGTATGGCATGTACTGAATACACCAGACAATATGGCAAGAAGACACTTAGCACAGTCACTGAAAATTGAAGAAAATACACACAACCAGCCAGTACTTCACCAAATCCTTACTTTCTTTATTCCTGCAATCTGGTACCTCGGCAATTCGCCTTCAAGGATCACAATTCATTCAGTGCAAACATCACCTTTATATACATACTTAATTTAATCAATCAAATATTCTAATTAATTAATTAAACAATGAAATACTATTAAAGTGACCATGAACTAATTATAAACTCTATAAAATGCATAAATAAATAAATGAATAAATAAATATATATATATATATATAAATATATGAACGTGTACAATATATACTATATGTTACTTTACTAAATGCCTAATTCTTGATTCATTCCATTAGGCTTTAAAGTATGGAACTTAAAAATCATTCTAGTTTCAAGTTCCAATAATTTTGCAACAATATCATCTCCCCTTTGAAGGAAGGGCTTTCCCAAAACACTGAATATTAGACTGTTAGAGGAACTATCATGTTTTTCTTGAAAATGCTTAGCAACAGGGCTGACCAAATTTTGATTCCTAATGTCTCTCAAATGCTCTAAAATCCGTACCCTTACCATTCTATGGCAGGAAGAGTCTCATTTAGGTTGTATGTAAATAAAAGGTTAACAGCCTGACAATAAAGATCTAACTGCTGGACTGCTTGTGTTTACTCTGGTATCATATGGTAATGTAGTGTTGCAATCTCTTAACAGTACTGTTGTATTAAGCACTGTTACCCACACTGTGCTACATAAATAAAATGTGTAGGAATGTCTGTATATGACTGTTGTAATCACAAGAGGTCATATTGTGCAATTGAGAGAGACGTAGACAGAAAACAGTGAAAGGATAGACAACATAATCCAAATAGCACACTCAATTGAGACGTGAACTGTTGTATTTATAGCACACACAGCCATGGCTCGAATCCTGGGAGTGGTAGTAACCTGTATGCAGAATCATACCCCACAAGTGTACAGATTTGTCCACAATGTCCAGTTAATTGGCCCATATCCGCTGCCTATCACCCTGTCCCTCTGGCAAATCAGTGGGATGATCCCAGAAGTTTAGGCAGCAAATAATGACATACAACTGATTGTCAGACATCATAACTGACAGAAATATATCTATAAGAACAAACATGTCACTCTAGCAACTCACCAAAATGTTATGAGAGTAATAAGAAAAGTATGTCCCATCTCCACCCCCATGTTGTGAAGCTATGACCAGAGTGTGTGCAGTAACAGAGTGAGACGTATGTGCATAATAATAATGTGGAATCTGGTAATATGTGTGCAACATTCATGTAGTGCTAACAAACATTCCCCCCACAGGTCTGTCAAATATGAAAACTGTGCCTAGAAATAAAAGATTGAAATCCTGGACTGGTACTGTTTACTCTGGCATTGTATGGCATTGCTAGTGTTGCACTTTCTCTGAATAATAAGGTATTACTCATCACTGTCATCCACTCTGTGCTACATAATAAGACTGTCTAGGAAACCCTGCATAAGAGTGTTGTAATTATAAGGTGAGATTGTAAAACCACAGGAGACTTATAGATAGAAATCAGAGAAGAGATGCACAGCAATATCTATACAGCACACTCAACTGTGATGTGCACTGTTTTATTTTTAGCAGACACAACCATGGTTCGAATCCTGGGAGTGGTAGTAAGTTGTATGCAAAATCATACCCCTCAACTGTACAGATTTATCCAGAATGCCCATTTAATTGGCCCATATCTGCTGGCTGCTATCCTGTCCCCCTGGCATATCAGCGTGCTAATCTCTGACATGAAGGCAGCATTTAATGTCATATAACTGACTGTCAGG
>NC_056739.1:1940299688-1940357188 GCF_019279795.1 Protopterus annectens | reverse complement strand
ATCATGTGCATCACCTACAAAATCCATGCTGCAATCTATTAAAAGCAGCTCAATCCATTTACTGGAGAGAGACCAAGAGAGAGAGAGAGAGAGAGAGAGAGAGAGAGAGAGAGAGAGAGAGAGAGAGAGAGAGAGAGAGAGAGAGAGAGACAAAAACAAAAAAAAAAAACACAAGAAAAAACAAAAAAACACATCCATCCAGCAAACTATCCAGAAGAGACATCATTCCCACAACAAGTATGTGAAGTATATATGCATGTAATTGAATGTAATACTTGGTCCATAATAATGGGATAGATGATGTGGAATGATTTATATGTGCCATCAGGTGTTGTTGTAACGATGTCCAGCTGAACAACTGCTATGGACAATAGTGTCTGTCCCTGTGGGCAGTAGGCCATAGCTGTCAACTGTGCAGATCAGCACTGACTGACAAGATGTAAGCCGTCATAGTGTGTGTTGTGTAATGCAAAATGTGGCCAATAACTGGTGATGGAAGTAATGCTGTTATGATGGACACGTGGGTTGCCGATTCCACCACCTGCAGGACAGTCATGTTAACTTGTAATGTATCATGCAGAAATGCCATAGGTGTGTAATAGGCTTACCTGCAATCTTTCCCTATATATACCCCCTAATGTTAGGCTGTGTCCACATGTAGAACCTGTCTATGTTGTAGCAAGGCAGAACAGTGCAGCTGTGCAGGAAGGAGAGTTAGAGAGTGTGGATCTGATGTCAGAATGCACCCCTATATATGCATATATATATATATATATATATATATATATATATATGTGTGTGTGTGTGTGTGTGTGTGTGTGTGTGTGTATATATATATATATATATATATATATATATATATATATATATATATATATATATATATATATATATATATATATATATATATATATATATGTATATATGTATATATATATATATATATATATATATATATATATATATATATATATATATATATATATATATATATATATATATATATATATATATATATATATATATATATATATATATATATATATATATATATATATATATATATATATATATATATATATATATATATATATATATATATATATATATATATATATATATATATATATATATATATATATATATATATATATATATATATATATATATATATACACAACTCATAATATATATCCGTACACACACACACACACACACACATATATATATATATATATATATATATATATATATATATAAGTGTGTGTGTCTGTATGGCTACTTATATACAAACACACACACACACACACACATACGTAAATAATTACATGTCCTCTTGTTTTGCATCACAGTGCTGCATGCTATGTGTGAGGGAACAACACACATATCAATACACACACACACACACACACACACACACACACATACATATATATATATATATATATATATATATATATATATATATATACATATATATATGTGTACATATACAGTGTGTGCAAAATGGACAGTTATGTCACGTGTGACCCCCATGTTGGGAACACATTGCCCTTATTTTTGAAGGTGGGATTGGGAATTTGGGGAGGGATAGCAGGTATATTTATGGAGGTGAGTTGGGTTGGATAAGAAGACAGCCTACAGGGGTGGTATATGACACATGTGGTTGGTAAACACCCTGGATGGGGAGTGTCATCTGTGATGTGGAAGCCCCATGAGCCCCCATATAGAAACAATGGGAACAAGGCCTCACCAATGGCCAGTCACAACATCAGCTTCATGGCCCTGAAGGTGCCTGGGCTAGAGGCTGTGCAGGAGGAACATGTGGACCCTATGAGTGTGTACTGAGGGCCTCAAGGTGCTGTAGCATGTCCCCCAAGACTCTGTGGAGCTCCGTATGCACTAGACCCTGGACCTGACCTTGTGTGATAGTATCATGTCTATGTGTGCCCCCAGTGGGGGGAAACACCATCCCCTGAGGTGGTTCCACCTGAAGGTAGTGCAGGACCCATAGATGAGGAAGCCCCATGGTGGGTCCCACATGTGATGTGACCTGGTAACATGGCCAGATGAGGTGGGAGAGGTGGTTCTGCTGGCAAATGTTCCCTACACATGCTATTGTGTCACTGTTATAATACATATGTGGATAGTAATAGTCCACACATTCCCGGATCATGTCCAACAGCATGCATAGATATCCCCAATAACACAAAAGAGCAGATGTGCAGCAATCACATAGCAAACAGAACATGTGCATATATGGAACCATAGCGTCCCTTACAATGGCCAGCAATGATAGTGGCCCACAGGGAACATGGCTGCAAACACATAGCACAAAGTGTTGTACAATACGATATGTGTCCCAATGTTAGGTATTCTGTAGACATACCTATTGAGCTGTGTAATCAGATTGTTGTTGCAGATATGGTGGGGCATGACAGAGATGTGTATTAAAAACTATGATAACCTTGCTGTATGAGGTGCTCAGACCTGTTTCCATCCTTATGTCGTTCTGGCAAGATGTCCCATGAGATGCTTCCCGGTTATACAGCGGACAAGAATGAGGTCATCATCACACACCTGGTGCAGCACTACCAGGTCTTGTTTGGCCGAACAGCCCATGAGCAGCAGGAGCAGACTGCCCTGTGGAACAATCTTGTCCACAGGGTAAACTATGTCAGCCTGCATAACCGCAGCTATGATCAGGTCCAGCATCATTACACAAACCTACTACACAATGCCCTTTGGCATGCTGCTGCAGTCAGGGGGGATCAGCTCGCAACACGGGGGGGTCATGCCATCCAGTCCCCCTGACACATGTTGAGGAGCTCCTTGAAAGCCTCGGAGTACCTGCCCACCCGCCCACACAACACCTGGCAGAAAGCATAGTGGAGGTGGGTGCTACCCATACAATGGCAGAGGAGCATGTAGGTAAGGCCACAGGGCACATCAGTAGACCACTGTTGCGTATCCATCTGCATCTGTACAGGTAGATCATGCATATGTGAGATGACATATATATAGTCTGTTGCTGCATCATAGTAATAAACAGATGTGCATAATCTGTAGTATTGTGGGCTTGTACTGTTGATGTACTGTAATGCTGCACCCACCCTGTACCAGTGCCACAGCTGTGGCTACTGACATCACATCTCTCACACACTTGTGTAGGTCCCTCTGTTATACCTCTAAGGCAGCAGTCTGTAGCTGGTGAGTATGGTGTTTGTTCAGGTTTGCTAATACACCGGTCATGTTATGGCTATGGTATATTCCATGCACACATTTAACACACCTACCCATAATGCATGCCATACATGTTCAAGTATTGTTGCTGTTAACTGCACTGCATCACAGTGGTCACCATGATGGTGTATCTGAAGGGTATGACAGACTCCTGAAATATAACTAACATCCTGTCATTGCAAAATGTGTGCACAGAGATGAACATAATGGTGGGACAAATGGCCTACAATAGAGACATGTGTGAAACATCACCCTTATACACTGCTACAACAGTGTATATACCAGTATTACAATGGCAACTGTAACAGATCTACAGTACGGCATATCACAATAATGCAGTCCACAACCCTTACAACCTGCAATGTGGTCCTAACATGAGGAATGAGTGTGTAATATGGAATCGTATATTAGGACAGCAAATATGGGGACTACATACCTTCACAAACACTGGAAGCATATAAGCGCACACACTCCAGATAAAATATAGTGGAAGCAGCTGTTGAGGTACTGACTGCATGCATTTGTCATGGAAATGCACCTTCCAGCAAGTACATGTCCCCAATGTCACACCAAGAAATGGTCTGCTGTCCAAGACGTTTGGCCATCAAATGTGCCCACTTACCTGGAACAGAGGCAGTCGTGGCTTGCACACACTTTACATGCCATGGCGTGGATCCCAAACCCAAGTAGCACCCAGGAGTTGGACATGTAGCCATACCTCACCATTGCATATACCATGGCAAAGAGTGCAGACAGTCATGTATGTGGTGAGGATGTATGGGACAGGAATAATGTAGGAAATAAACAGATGGCCATCCAAGAGAGATGATGTCACATGTATCAAACCGGTCATGCAGGCTGCCTAGTAACACGCCACAACACTGAGGGGGTTACAGAAATGTCTAGAAAGTACTAGCTGTGCATTACCCATGTTAGCAATTGCCCGGACTCTGCATACATGTGGTCCATGGGTTAGGGTAATCAGATGTGACAATTGTACCACAGGAAACATCAGCCAGGCCTCGCTACAGGTAGCATATGCATAACAGAAGTGGTCACCAAAAGGCATACATTGCAATGTGTACTGGTGTACCAAGACCACATTGAAAACCTAAAGACCTTATTACGTAAGATACATGTGCTGCACAACCAACACCTCACCCCACCTTAGGCCCACCATCCCCATCTGTACTGTGCTGGTGACAGTGTACACCTGTATGCTTGTCATTCATTAGCTGGGTTTAGGCTGTTACATGTAGTGTTTAGTGTTTGAGACACCACAAACTGACACACATGTGTAGGCCATAGTTGTCAAGCATCTGCAAAAAGGCAGAAGGTAGGGAGGGGGTGTCATAATGACACAACAGTGCACTGCAGCAGGGATCCAAAGGATGCTATGAATGGCTGTATCTGCACACAGTCAGGGTCAGGAACTGTGGCAGACATAACCCTGACTCCACAGCAATAGAGATGGCGATGTGTGAACTCCAAGGGATGTGCACATGAGTTGACCTTACAATCATGCAGTGTTGGGGGACATGTGTAGGGCAGACTGTCCATATACTGGCAAATGCAGATGGCCCATGCTAGTATACCCCTTCCAGGAATAGTGACTGCTGTAGTACTCATAACAGTAGGTGAAACAAACCATCATGATAAGGGCATGCAGACATATGCACCCACGACGTGCATGCATCTCAATCAGCATCAACTCAAGTAACACATTTGTTTGACACTGCATTTGATTGTACAGGACATATGTCGCATATCAGGCTCATGTAATGTTAACATATGCAGTAATGTGGTCTCATGGCATATCAAGGAAGAGGGCATCATATCAATAAGGGTGTGTACACTCCCCATAGCCATGGTAAGGTTTGACAGTTATCAGTGCAATTGTATCGTATTGGTCATACATACATCGCTGATGATGACCTCTGTAAATCAGACATCAGGCATTTACAAATGACATCTGTCCACATATCATCCCAGGTATGTATCGCACAAACACATCGTGGCTGTGGGCAGCAGAGCAGACATAACTGACACAGTAATACACATTCAGCAACGGTGTGTACACCTGTAAGGTATGGTGCACAGTACATGGCAGGGTGCTGAACAGGTGCACAGCAATACTGTATACATGAGTGCAGTGTTTTCCAGGGGAAGGTGCATCACCTACTAATACAGCCCATGCATCACACACATGTATACTTTTGCTAGCATGGACTGACTATAGCTACACTGCATGCTGTTAAGTACCATATGTTATGCATATTGACAGATGTGTAATGGGAGGTCTGTGTGTTATATCTTTGTGCATCCTCACCTGTAAGTGTGTGTGTGTGTGTGTGTGTGTGTGTGTGTGTGTGTGTGTGTGTGTGGGGGGGTATTTTGTCTGTAAATGCAATCTGGTGGAGTGGAGGGGGGGTTGATGCATGTAGGATGTGTGTGTGTGTTTGTGTGTGTGTGTCTATGTATGCACGTGTGATTGTGAGGTTGTTCATACATCTCGACTTCCCTTTGGAATCATGCAGCATATGGAAATGGACTGACACATGAGACACCAGGAATACTTATCTGATATGTAATCTCAGGACAGCTGATAGTATAATAAGGTCTGTAGCATGGAACATGCATTGGGAGGGAAACTAGACACCAGGTATACTGTTAAAATTGCAATCAGCAGAATGGTGACAGAATACCCACATATGCAGCACTACAGATGCATTAGGGAATTACTAGACAACAACAGTGAGTGTATCCAAATATTACTGTTGTCCACATAAGTTAATTGAGCAACGGATCTTGCATATACTGAGCAATAGTTATCTATGACACTCCAGTGCATGACATTATTGAGTGACTGTAGTAGCTCCTAACATATGGGAGTCATGATTAGGATGTCTGGACATACCCAGGGTTAACACTGTATGACAGCAGTGAGTCCTTGTAAAACCGACTCCAATCAAGTCAAAGATGTAATGGAGTAGCAGCTCATGTTTTGTGATCACTTGTCTAGGCAATTAGAAGAATGATACATTAATGATTGGTATTAATGAATGTAAATGTCCAAGTGTGAGGCAGGATGGGGAACTTAATTGAATAAACTTGGGACAGTCTGTAAACTCAGGGACAGGTAGGTATTATGGTGGAATGTCAGTGTGTGTGTGTGTGTGTGTGTGTGTGTGTGTGTGTATGTCTGTACTGTTAAGCAATGACATACAGGTCTTAAAGTGCATTTCTTGTTTTCCCCTCACAGGTGTAGAGGTGGGTCAGGGTCCTTCCTCCATGCATTTAGATGTTGGTGTCCATACAGACAGTGAACATGATGATAGGTGTGTTGAGGCACAGGCGGGGTTGTCAGATGCTGACACTGCACCATCGTTTGACATCTCCCAGTTATCCACCCCATCCCTGCATACAGTCACAGTGCCTATAGATACTCCATCACCAGTGGCCATAGCAGAGGGACAGTTGTGGGTTGGTGGCATTGCACAGGACAGTGTGGTATCTATGGCTGCTGTGTCTGGACACAGCAGCCATAGCCAGATGTCTGGCAGGGTACCACATAGGCATATATACAAGGGTGCTCGTGGGAAGGCTGCTGGTCATCGTGCCCCTGGCAGAAGTGCCACATCTGGTACCACCAGGTGCATGTTTCAGGCTGTCATAGATGCGCAGGCACATATGGAACAGTACGCCAGACAAGGTCTGAGGCTGCAGAGGGCTGCTTTTTCAGCTTAAGTGACAACATCCGTGATGTTGCAGGTGCCCTCTGTTATTATACAGAGGTCATGAATAGATGGTGGGGTGAGATGGTGGGCCTCCTCAACTGTGGATTGTCTATGCTAGAGCATGTGGTGGGAGTGGAGCAATGGCCACATTGGTGTAGGCCAGCAACACCATCTGGAGGTCAACATGGATGTGCAAGGACACCAAGCTGCTCCCGTAGTGGCAGCACCAGCCCTACACTGATGGGGGGGCGCTGTCCACACCACACCACAGCAGGCCATGTGCACATGGCCCTGGCCAGTCCCAGGGGGGACCTGATTCCAGCGGACATATGTCATCATCAGGGGATTGTAGCATATTGAGGCTTGTACCTGGACATGCCTGTGGATCCCCTCGCAGGCACAGTTCTCGTGTCCGTGGCCAGAGGTGGTGAACTGCATACCCTGCCAGGTATGGTCTGCAGCTGTCCAACAAACACCTGTATAGGGCAGCCACATGGCAGAACTGTGTGCATGCATACTCACACACAATACACCTAGGGCAACCCCATACCTACACACACCACATCACCACGGCCATATCAGTAATTAAAACCCCTCACTCACACACATGGTGTCAAACATATGGCCCAGCCTGGTTCTCTGGCAAACCAACAACACATCCTGTGCATATGATGATACCTGTGCCACATCCCTGTCATCTATAACATCGATGCAGGGACAGGCTAATATGGTTCTGATGCACATGGTGACTGTACTACAGTGTACCAGTATACTGCTGTGTAACATGTTGTCAGCAGTAATCTTTAATGCTTACATGTCAGGTAGTGTAGCTGTCCAGCCATGATGCATTATAGCTATTAGTAACACTGAGTGATTGTGGTCTCCATAATGTTATCTGTTTGTGTTGTAGGTATCAATGTGTCAGCAGGAGGGGTATGGCACTTTGGTGACACCTTGGCTGTGCCATATCCTGGGTACAGGTGAACACATGTCACAGGTCTGTATAACAGGTACTGCCTTTGCCACATGGCTGATAGGTCTGGGGGTGGTGTATACAGGTGAGTTCATGGTAGCTGCTAGCAGCCCTTCTACAGTGGACAATGGTAATTGTACTGGGCGGTACACACCACATGTTTGTGTATAACACACATAGATGCTTAGGTTTTGATGCACTACACAGAGAATACTGTACACATGGACGTATGTACCTGTGCAAGGAACCCATTGTAGCCTATGTTATTCCACCAAGCTAGACTACGCAGAACCACACATTATGGAATAAGCAGTCTGCTAGTTTAATGTCATTGACGATGGTACTGGCAGAGTATGTGTCCCCTTCCCCAATGTAGTGCAATCCTCAACACGGTAAACATATGTGTGCTGGTGTGGGTGGCACACTCCTACCCTTTGGAGGGTAAGAGGTTCTGTAGAACCAGAGATAGTGTGATAGACAAATACATAACCTGTTAACATGAACTGTACAGTATTACGGCCAGCTACATGGGGGGATACACTCAACAGTAACTGCACTGATGTTGGCTGTGTCCACAATAGCCACACCCAGCTATATATACCGAGCCCAGTATCGCTGCACACCTATACAGTAAGGAAGAGGCCATTTACACAACTAATAATAGTTGTGATGGAATGTATGTCCACAGGATGATACCTGTGACATGTTAGCATATGCCATGCAGTTCTTGGACAGATGACCCCCTGGGACATGTATATTCTGCAACCACATACACGCACACTCTTATTGGCAACACTGGGACTAGACACCTACCTAGGTATGTAGTGCTACTAATGTGTGTGGCTTTAATTGCACACAGCACACAGCTTTTTGGATGAGGTGTGTTCCAGGTTACATGTTACATGCAGAACATCCCCAGACATGTGCAGTATGGTAATGGGGGATGCAATGGTTGTATATGGACAATACATAATGTGACATACCGTCATATACACACTGACAAACACATAATAGTCAGACACACTTCTGACAGACCTGGGCCTATCAGTGCTAACTACCTTGTCAGTGTGTCCAATGTGTCACAGGTAGATTGCACACAGCACATGCATAACTGGGCTGGATAGTGTTATCAGTTACCAGTATGGTTGATGGTAACAGTGGTCACCATACAGTGGTATATGGGGCATGTACTCGGGGTACCATGGTGTAATGACAGTATACCCAGCACCCACACCCCACTGTGGATATTGTACACACTGGAACCCATGATGACACTCTGACATACCCACCATAACACATTGACCAGGACTGCAATAAAATCCCTTGTCCATCCCAAGAGTGCTACTACAGGTATATGCATCTAATGCACATGCCACAGGCATAGTAGGGTGATGCACTGTCATGATTCTGCTATGGTCAGCAACATTACTATCCCTAATTCTGTCTGGTAATGCATATTGTATTAGGAGTATGTGGCTTTGGAATGCTGTACCCTACATATATACACACATGCACACATACACACACTTGCCAGAACTCAGTGGATATCCCATGCCTATCAACCCATTTCTACAACAGTGTTGTGCTGGTACTGCAAGGACCAGGTATCCCTTAGGGAGAGGAGTGTAACAAGGTACATGTACTCTGTTAAAGACTTTTGGTCGAGGCGCTAGAGATTTTTACTACTGCTGTTTTGTAAATAAATTCCTTCTTTGGAGTCGCTGGATTGTTGCTGTGGTCTTTATAATATTTGCTACATTTGGTTGCTGTGGTTTATCTAAGGTACATGTAATGTCTGGTACAGCAGCAGCCACATATAGCTATTGCAATGAGTGGTGCTGTGGGTGTCATGGGCCTCAGGGTATTCCGAACTACATGTCTACTAACACACAGACACTGATATTCTCAGTAATGCACACATACACATCTGTCAGTACTGGGGTGCATCGGTGCAGGTATTCACAGGTGTGTACTTGGCTATTGCCCATGGAGAGATGGGAAGTGTAGGGGATGCGTGTACAGTGACATTATGCCACCTGTCATGTGCCAGAAGGCCATTTATATACAGACACCACTGTGGTGACCCTCAGTGTGAGATTGATATGCATCAGCCAATCCTCTGGGTGTCTCCTGCAGAGGGCCGGTGAGGTGCTCCAGGTGACATGTATGCAACATGTATTACATAACATGGTTAGTGTCTGTCTTGGAGACCTGTACCCAAGCATGTTCTGTTGACTGTGGTAGTGTAGTTGAGGTATCTATGGCATGTGGTGCGTACAGGGTGTTGAGTCCTATCTGTGCCATTTATAACACAGGTGGGCAGACATGTCAGTGTCAGTCAAGCATAGATTGCCTGTACATATCCAAGATGGAAACCTGACATCTGCACATCTGTACAGAGACTAACAGACATCAGCTCGCTAACTAGCTATGCAATAGGATGACGTGTTGACAGATGTCTGACACCAATAGGTATGCAGTTACTACATGATGGCAGCCCTCACTGACCTGTGCTATATGGACAGTAGTATACAGTTATTTTCCACATGTCAGATCATTATCCAGTAGGTAATATATAATGTGGCAGAGCTCACGCACTAGAAACATGACAGTGAGGACTCAGAGTCCATCTATGCATGCAGGGGTGTTTGTTTCCAGTACTACAATTAGCAATCTACTCTTGCTTGTGAAAGCACTGTCAACAGTCGTAACATAATGATACACTACATGGCAGTGTGACTGCATATAACCTGGGTTACTACCCTTGTATATAACACATTCACATGGATAAGAGTGTTGAACAAGCCATATATACTCAAGTGTCCCAGACAGGAGACTCACACCACTTGCTACTGTAATGACAGCACATAGATGCATGTTATGTACATGGCATTACATACATTTATTACAGATGTCATTACCTGCTATGTTATCAGACTGGGATGTAAGCACTGGTTACCAGGGTTGAGCCATGCTTAGCAGGTGCCATCATTGCTGCAATATAACAGCTAAGCACATTTGCACACTGGTAAGCAAATCCTACATGGTATAAGAGCCAGTATGTTTAACCGTACGTTAACACCACTTAGCTTCACTCAAGCCTGTGCAAATGTGCTTAAAGCTGCCTTAACTACTCTGTAGTCAACAGCCCTTGTTCTGCCCAGCAACAAAATAAACAGACCTTGGAAGTCTTGAATCCAGGACCCTGCACACTATAGTCACAACAGTTAATCACTACGCCATGACAGCAGTGACTACAGTTGCTGTTTTTCCAATATATCTGTCAGTACACATATTGAATAGTATTGAACAATTGCTGTGACTTCTACAGTTGTGTGGGTTTATATTAAAACATCGAAGTATTACTTCTTCGAATGTTCTAATATCGAACCACTTCACTGGAAACACAACAACATCGAACACTCAGAACAGCAATTTTTTTTTTCCCAGGGAAAAAATTCGCTGTTCCAGCAAACATACACACAACACAAGCACACCAAAATACATAATCCACACACATACATTTCACAAAACCCTACACTAAACCATACATACACTACTAGCTATCCACGTACCTTCACCCAACCCTAACCCTAAGATCCGTAACTACCGCACACTCACCTTACCCGATCCCTAACCCTAAAGTCCCTATCGCACACTCACCTCACCCGCTCCCTAACCTTAAAGTCCCTATCGCACTCTCACCTTACCCGCTCCCTAACCCTAAGGTCCCTATTGCACACTCACCTTAGATTGCACACTTACCTTAACCCGGTCTATAACCTTTGCTCCATAGTCGAGGAAATAGTGAAGCTGCAGAAACGGCCCACCGAATATTTTCCCTAGGAAAGTATTCGATATTCTGCAGCTTTGCAATATTCACGTTCGATGCAAAGGGTTCAATATTAGTACATTCAAAGTAGTAATACTTCGATGTACAAATATAAACCCCAATTGTGTAGTACTTGTTAGTGATATTACTGTTAAATCACATATATTGTTATACCTAAATATACACATGTCAGATGCATACAGTGTGATACATCTGGGAAGGTATACACAACAGTAATGTTTACACATAACAAGGATATGGATATATACATATACATATGTAGATATATGTCTACATGTAGATACACATATTTACTCATATATGTGTATTTATACACATCTGTATAGTGCATGATATATCTGGCCATATATAGATCTATCTGTATATATATATATATATATATATATATATATATATATATATATATATATATATATATATACATCATATATGTATGTATATATATATATATATATATATATATATATATATATATATATACATATATATACATATATGTATGTAGATATGTATATGTGTATATATCTGTATATATATATATATATATATATATATATATATATATATATATATATATGTTTACCATATGTCCAGAACATGGAGTGGAGTCATACCTCAGCACCAATAGTCTCAACCTCTTAGTGCAAGGGGATGTCATGTATGTATTGCAGGTATATATGTAGACAGTTGCTACTGTAACAGGGGTTGTCTTAACATACATGCTGTGTGTGGGAGGCCACATCTGCTATTGACATGTATGCCATCAGTTACTGACAGACAGCCTAAGGTCATCATAGTACAGTACCACTGATATCACAGTAATGATCCTGTGGACTACAGCAGGGATATGATCAATAAATGTGGATAGTCTGGCACACTCCGGTCAGTCCAGAGGTATACACAGATCCCCTCAGTGCGAGACATGTGGACCAAGCCTGACAATGTGGATGTTAACAGACATGTACATGGGTATATCACATAAATAGTGGACTACATATGCCCACACAGTTTATGCATTCACACACTCCTGTTTGTCCTGACACATAATAACTGGTGGTGCAGAGGTCATATGACCACGTACTACCCACTAGTTAGTGGCATACATCTGTACAGCATCCCACTGCTTTGTCAGAAATATACAACAGTTATGGCAGCCCAGCAGCAGTTCATCTGGCAAATATCTGGACATAACATCACAGTGGTAATTACACTAAGCTGCTATGCATGTAACAAAGCACTGTGCAAACTACAAGCAGACTGCCACAACACTGGCCTATATTTCTTATGGGGGAAGGCACATGTACCTGCAAATATAGCAGACTCTACAGGCATGTCACAGCACAGAGTAACAGACACCTGTGTGAAAGTGCATACCCACAACCAGTGTGAACACAGCCACATATGATAAGCAAGCTTAATAATACACTATATGGACTGTCTGATCAACACCATCCTCATATGTGCCACTTACACACTAGCCCTACATATACTTGGCCATGACACAGTGTGGTCCGATACCTGTCTCTGGTATGGGACATGTGTGTGTTTGGCCCTACAAACATGTAAGCTGATAGGATACCATACACTGGAGCAGCATGTAACATCAGATAGAATAGGACCAAGAACAATAACATCTACCACAGTCTGTATAGAAGACAAGGTATGTATTCGCAATACACATACTGTCGACAGTCACCATAAGTACACAGTACAGCAATAGAGTCCCCGACACTGGATAAAGTAACCAGCAATAGTTAAGAAAAAACAATGAATAAAATAAAACTTGCTGGATACACACGGCACTTAATTCTTTATTAGAAACAAATGTAAGCGCTTTCACAGAGTCCTCTCTGCTTCTTCAGACATATTATGGCAGTTAAAACTTCATTTAAATAGTGATGCATCATGGCATCAACCAATCAATTCTATATTAAAATTAGTAAACCAAATAATAAGGCTTATGGTATAAAAATTTACATATAAATATATATAAAAAACACATAAAAAACACATATGGAGGCTGTATAAGATGTGAGACACATCTCTAAATTTTCTGAATACAATATTAAAAGCTATAGAATATATATAAAAATACTAAATAAGCTGGAGCATCAGTGCTTTAAGGCCCTCTTTCTAAGAAATGGTTTTAGAGAAACCTTGGAATTTAGACCAGATGGTCTGTCTGCTTGGAACTTAATGATCCATTCTTGTCCCAAGGCTTCAGTATTGTTAGCAATATTTAGGTTCATAGGTTCATAGGTTCATAGGGTGATACTAGGCTATCTGCCCTACTGCATTTATAAGCCTAGCCAGAGTGTGTTTGGCTTTCGCCACCCTTTTAGATTAGTTGACTGTGCTTCTGTATAGTAGGTCACAGAAGGTAGCCCTTTTAAGGTTAGTTTACTGTACCTCTGTCAAGCAGGGACACAGAAGAGATCCCAGGGTTAAACTTACAATCTCCCATCCACTCATCAAGATTTCTCTTGAAGAGGGTCAGTGAGGGGCTCTGCCTAACATGGATTGGGATTTTGTTCCAGAGTGAGGGGAGCATCTGGGATATGAATCTGTCCCTCCAGCATGTCCTATTTATTTCTGTGCTGAGGTTCAAGTCCCTGGAGCATGTAGCTCTAAGGGATTTGGATTTCTTGAGGTGAAGCATGTCCATTAATTCTGGGTAGGACATGGCTTTATACGTCAGACACAGATCGCCTCTGAGCAGGCGGTACGCAACTGAGTAGACCTGGAGTTTCTTTAGCCAAACTGCATAGGGCATCTGTTTGAGACCCTTGATCCTCTTGGTGAGATACTTTTGGGGTCTTTCCAGTTGCTGCAGGTGTCGGGTAAGGTACATCCCAAACGGGGCATTGTACTCAATTATGGGCCTGATAATTGATAAGTAGAGGGGCACAATGACCTCTCTTGATCTAGATGTGAACCCTTTCGTGATAAGGTGGGCTATATAGAAGGTCTTTCTAACCACTTTGGCAATGTGATTGTCAAAGGAGATTGCTATCTACTTGGGTCCCCAAGTCCCTAATTACTTCTTCTGTACTTAATGGATTACCACCTATGTGGTAATTTGTGGGCACTTTGTTTTTCCCAAAGGGGATGACTATGCACTTTTTTGCATTTAGCTTTAGGCCATGGCTCTGGCACCAGTTATCCATCTCTGTGAGACCCTTTTGGAGGATGCTTGTGTCAGCCGGAGAGTCGATTACGGCACCCAGTTTGCAGTCATCTGCGAACTTGGTCAGCCATAGACCACCCGTGTTAGCCTGTACCTCGGAGAAATATATACCAAACAAGAGAGATCCCAGGACTGAGCCTTGTGGGACACCACTTGTAACTGGTTTAGAGTCTGACATGGCACCTGCTATACTGACCATGTGGGTTCTATCCCTGAGCCAGTTTGCAACCCATCTTTTGACATAGGGGTTGATATTTAGGCTGGTGAGCTTATTTATGATGCCCGAGTGGGGTATTGTGTTGAAGGCTTTTGCGAGGTCCAGGTAGGCTGTGTGGACTACCTTCTCTTCATCTATGGCTTTGGTAACTGTTTCAAAGAAGTCAACCAGGTTCAAGAGGCAAGATCTGCCCTTAACTAAGCCGAATTGGGTGGGATCCAGTGTCTGGAGGTTCCCAATGTCTTTGTTTATGATTTCCATGATGATACACTCCATAGCTTTGCAGACCAGGCTAGTCAGGCTTATAGGGCGAAAGTTTCCGGGGTCTGTTGTGGCACCACCTTTGTGGAGTGGGACTACTGTTGCTGTACGCCATTCCTTGGGTACATATCCTGTAGTAAGGCTGAGATTGAACAGTGACTTTATATGAGAGTTTAGTTCTTCTTGCAGCTCATGTAAGACTCAGCCCGGGACACAGTCTGGTCCCATTGATGCTGTGTTTTTTGCTTTGGAGAGGACAGCTCTCACCTGTGCATCTGTGATCTCAGGAAGGCTACACTCTGTTGGGATAGACATTTGCTCTTTGGGGGGGGGGGTCCACCTCTTTTATTTCTGTGGACAATATGAAGAACCAGGAACTTAAGAAGTATGTGTTTCCCTCTTGCATCACATGCATTGCTAATACATTGCTTTCTTTATTGTTTCTAATATCTCTCATATGTTCTAAAATTCTGTCCTTC
This sequence comes from Protopterus annectens, assembly GCF_019279795.1. Taxonomy (NCBI): domain Eukaryota; kingdom Metazoa; phylum Chordata; order Ceratodontiformes; family Protopteridae; genus Protopterus; species Protopterus annectens. The sequence continues at coordinate 1,940,341,238 of NC_056739.1, read as the reverse complement.
AATAATCAATTTGTTTTACCTATATAATAGTCAGGACATTTCATGCAGAAACTAAAATATACTATATTTGCAGTGTGACAATCAGCATAGAAGTGTGTATCAATTGAGAACCCTCTGACAGGGTGTGTATATTGTCCCCCATCAAATATGAATGGACCTGCTGTACACCTCCTGCAGGCAAACGTGCACATCCTATCAGACTTCACATACTTTGGCTCATCTATCTTTTTGTAGCACAATTGTCTTTTAAGAGATTTATTATTTTTAAAAGAGAAAGATGGTGTCTCTCCTATTATTCCATAAAGTTCTTTCACACTCGATAGGATATCCCAGTTGTTTCTAACTATGTCACAAGCTATATTAATGTTACTCGCAAAGGTCAGTGGTAGTCACAACATATTATTCTCTAGGTTTCTTGCTGTGCCTGAAGTTGTTGTCATAGTATTCACATTATCTATGGGCAAATCATTTACATGTTTTCTTCTTGTATTATAGTAAGGCTGACATTTCCCTTCTCTTTCTTTCCATGCTAAATCAATCTACCTTTCAATATCTTTCATTTTATACCCCCTTTCACTAAATTCATGCTTATGAATGATCAGTGCTTCACATAAAGTTGCATCATCATTATGTAGCCACATACAACAAACTATCTGTACTTTCAAAACATTAGCTTTTGTAAAACTAGAGTGCATACTACTATTGTGTAGGACATTATTTTTTCTGATAGGCTTCCTATACAATGAAGTAAAAATGAGTTCAGGGGTATCTCTTTTAACTTTCACATCCAAGACGTCAATCTCTTTATCAGAATACCTATAGGTAAATTTTAGGAATGGAGTAATAGTGTTAAGGTAATCCAAAAATTGTTTAAGATGAAGCTCATCATCATGCCACAGCAAAAAAATATCATCTACAAAGCGTTTATACCAAATAATAGATTTAGCAAAAACATTTCCTGTGAGGATATTATCAGTTTCCCACTGTACTAGAGATAGGTTGGCGTAGCTCACTACTGTACACACAACCACAGAATGCCCAGGTTATGTCCTCAAATATAACCCCTACTATACATATTGCAGTCTGATATTTGACTGGCTGATCAGGTATGATGTCAATAAATAATGGTGTACAGAACATATGCACCTCTTACTGCATGACGTATGTACAAAGGTTGACAGACTTGTAGCTGGAGGCACAAACACTGGGCCAATATTGGCATGTTGCTGTGATAACCTCATATATTTACTGTTGTAACAGAGTTCATTGTGACATATGTCCTATTAGGGATATGAAGTCAGTAAATCTCATGGCTGTCACTATGTACTGACTGCAATCCTCAGACTATGCTTCTACAGTTCTAAGATAGGTGATCTCTGAGTAACACAAAAAACATAAGCCTCCAAACACTGGCCAGTCTGCAGATAACCCTACACAGGTGGGAATTTCCTCAAATGCATAACACTGTCATGACAGGTATTAAATCATGTAGACCAGCCATATCCACACAAACCCTGGTAAACCAACATTACTCCAAATGCAGAAGAGCAACACTTACATTCTGTAGTCATGTCTGGAACATCCCCCTCTTGTTTGTTGGCCTATCTCCACAGTGTATGTTGTTAGAGGTATATCCCACTACTATCTGTGGTGCTGTTTGCCAAGCACCGACATGAAGTCCTGCTCACAGTGAATGAAAAAGGCCAGCACCCACATGATGTTCCTAGTTATAGGAGTGTGTTTCCATGCAATTAGCTATGGGAATGTTACCACAGCTGTTTCATATGCAATCAGCTACTGGAGGACTGCAATTCATGCAGAGGTCATCAGCTGATCATGAGCATCACTTACAAAACACAAGCTGCTGCCTAAGCAAAGCAGGTTTGCTCTCCACATCCACCAGAGAGTGAGTGAAAGAGACAGACAAGAGACAAAGTAAGACAGCTATGAGGTGGGAGAGTAAAACCTAAGCATGTTTGTGTCACACACTTACCAGTACAGGGTTTCAAACCCCTGCCTGACTATGTTTTGCTATCACATGTCTATGCAGTTATTGCGTGCGCCACAGACTTTACATGCTGGGGTGCTGTCCAAAGGTATATTTGATGGTGTGTGACATCAGCATCAATGATAAAGGAGGGATAAGCTAGGTGTAGTACACATGCCTGTCCACATGAACAGGTGTCAAGGTCAATACAGCCACACTCTCTCAGGGACTCACACACATTATCACATTTGGCAGGGTCAGGATTAGACTTCCTAACTAGCTAGTTTGCCACAGTACAGTAATATGCAGGTTTCACATGCACCACAGGGGTTATCAGGATGACATATAGGCAAAGGGTATGTCAAGGTGTTTGACATCAGAAGGCATGCTTCAGTAGGCCAGTGGGAGGTGTAGTGAGTGTGAATGGCATCCAAATCATTATACTCCACACACACGCAGACACATGTTTGCCAGTACTGACATGCATGGGTGCATTGCTTCACAGGTGTGTAGTGGTTGACTGTGCCAGAAGGCTGTACAAGCCTAGGTAAAAGGTATACCTTGGCATCAGGCCACATGACAATGGTCTGTAGTGTGGCCCAGTGGTGTAGTGTCTGGATTGGACCACACAGGTGGGTATTGTATTCACCATCCAGTCATCTGGGTTACTATTGTGGGTGGCCAGTGCTGTGTAATGCTTGCCATGTATGTGTTCTATATTCCCTGACATGGAAGGTGTCTGGGATGTGCGCACATCCCACATGCATGTTCTGTGACATGTGGAAGTGTACCTGGGGTGTCTGGGGCATGTTATGTAGACAGATTGTTATCATCAGATGTGCCATTCCTGACCTCATGTGGTGAGAACTGGCAATGGACACCAGGTTGTCCCTGCACCTAGACTGACAGCATGATACAGGTATTCCCTGGAGTCAGTGGCATCTGTCCATACAGGGCATGTGTATAAAGCATGGTATTTCCTTTGTGGGTTACATTTGCTGGCTCTACAGTTGTTGCAGGTGTCCAGTGGGGAACATAGTGAAGGAGCACTGTATGCAATGATTTGCCTATTGTAGTGATAGGGCAGGGGGCCATGTCCTCTGTAGTCCACTGCAATCACACCATGGTTATTATCTGTGGGCAATATGCAGGGAACTACCAACATAGTGGTTGTTGCCTAGCCAAGTGTGTCTGTGTATGAGACATGGGTGGAGAGTGTTCTCTGGGTAATACAATGGTTGCCTATATGGTTCGCCAAGCCATGATGTCACATGTAGGGGTATGTATTGTCTACCCCAGCCTCTCTGCTGTTTGACATCTGTTATCCTTGTAAGGTGGACATTGTGACATATAATAGGCCCACCATATAAGAAATATGCAAATCCCGCTCCACAATGAGTCCTATTGTTACATACTCACAGCTATCTCCACACAGGATACGCATGACAAACACACACACACCAAGTTTCACAGTTGCCATTTCTGGGATTAGAACTCCTATCTAACTTGTACATCACACTACAGCATTACAAAGTTATAGCATGTGCCACAGAGATTACTGGGCTAGTCTTTCCCCAAAGGTGTATTTCAAGGTGAATGACATCAACAACTTTGCCAAGGTTGGGCAATGGAAAGTGTAGGTCATAGGTTCATAGGTTGGTACTAGGCTATCAGTCCTAGGGCCTATACATGCCTAGACATGACAATTCCCTGGCTATGTCTTCCCACAATATTTACTTCTCTGGATCCTTGTCTAGCAAGGCAGCTGACATGATCCCCGGGGTCAATTTCCTATCTCCCATCCAATTGTTCAGGTTCCTTTTGAAGAGGGCCAAAGAGGCACTCTGCATGACATGTATGGGCAGTCTGTTTCAGAGTCTGGGGAGTCTCTGGGTCAGAAACACATCCCTCCAGCATGTATTGTTCATTGTGATGACAAGATTTGGATCCCTGAAGCATGTGACTGTGGGGTTTGGTATTCTTTAAGTGTAGCATGTCCAACAGCTGTGGGTTTGACATGGCATGGTATGTTAAGCAGAAATTGCCTCTGAGAACACAATATGTGACAGAGTATAGCTGGATGATTACAGATGGTAAGCATAGGGCATCTGGTTTAGGCCTGTGATTCTTTTGGTGAGGTATGTCTACAGCCTTTCTAGTTGTTGCAGGTCTTGTGAGGTACATACATAATGGGCTGTTGTAGTCTGCACTGAGTCTACTGAGAGATGACTACAGTGGGACAATGTCCTCCTTCTTCCTGGATGTAAAGCTCTTAGTGGTGAGGTGTGCCACATAGATGGATTTTCTGACTGTTGTGGTGATGTGGTTATCAAAAGTGAGACCACTGTCCACCTGTGTCCCTAAGTCTCTTATCACACTTTAGGTGTTTAGTGTACTGCCACCTATGTGGTACTTCACAGGTACATGTCCCTTCCCAAAGGGAATAACTATATATTTCATGGCATTGATCTTGAGGCCATGGCTGAGGCAACAAGCATGTCTTTCTGTAAGGCCCTTCTGTAGAATATCCACATCATGTGGACATTCAGTATTGGCTCCCAGTGTGCAGTCATCTGCGATCTTTGTTTGCCAGAGACCCTTACTGTTGGACTGTACTTCAGAGCAGTAGATGCCAAATGAGGGAGGTGCCAGGACTGAACCTAAGTTGCTCCAACTGTCACTTGTCTGGGGCTGGGGTTGGTGTCACCTACATTTACAGTGTGGATTCTGTCAGTACAGCAGTTGACAGCCCATCGGGTAACATAGGAATTAATGGCCAGCTTGATACATTTATCTATGACTCCAGACTGGGGGATGGTGTTGAAGGCCTTGGTTAGGTCAGGATAGGCTGTGAGAACCACCTTACCCTTGTCTACAGCTCTGGAGATGGATTCACAGTTGTCAATCAGGTTGAGGTGACATGATCGGCCCTTCACAAACCCAACCTGGTTGGGGTCCAGTGTTTGCAGGTTGCCAATGTCTTTGTTATAATTTCCATGATAATACATTCCATGGCCTTGCAGATCAGGCACGTCATACTGCTGGGGCTGTAGTTCCCAGGATCCAAGGTGGATCCCCCCTTGTGGACTAGGATAACTGTAGCTGTGCACCACACACTGGGCACGAAATCTGAGGTGTGGATATGATTAGATGTGGCACATAGGTGAGGTGCCTATTCATTTTGTAGCTCATGTAGTACACAGCCCTGGATGTTTACTGGTCCCATGGCTACTGTTGTCTTAGCTCTGGAGAGTGTGGTTTATACCTATGTGGCCATTATTACCAGAATCTGGCAATCTTTCCATGTTGGGATGGGCCCTTTTGGGGGTGGGAGGGGGTGCAGTTGCACTGAATCGATCTGCCAGTATACTGGCAATATCCTTGGGAGCAGTATATTTAATACCATCCTGTTGTAGCTCAGAGCAGATCTGAGCATTGCCATTTAGATTTCTGACATAGCTATGGAACGGCTTACAGTTGTCTTTGCCATCTTTGGCTATATTATGTTCATAACTAGCTTTGGTGGATGTTATGAGGGTTCTCAGCTTCTTACTGTGGTTGGTAAGGGAGTATTTTGCATCCTAGAAATTCCGCCGTTTCTGCAACAGTTTCCTACATTTGTTGTACAGCATGTTTATGGCAGAGGGCCACTACATTGGCTTCCTTTTCTTGGAGGGGGACGTCTTGGTTCTATATTGGATGGCACGATTCATGCACAAGTGGATGTGCTCGTACAGTGGTTTCATGTAGGATTCAGCAGTTGTCCTTTCAGTTCCCATCTGCATGGGTGTCATGAAGTTAGTCACGTCTGACATGTGTAGCATGACATTGGCTTTGGAGATGTGTGTTATGGAGATTTCCTTACTGGGGTGTGGGGGAGGGATGTTGATGTTAAGAGTGATTAGCTCATGGGCAGACCTGACCACCGATGGGGTGACCATAGGTGTGGAGCATCAACTTCCCAAGTTGGTAATGACCAGGTTTAGGATATTTGAGCTCCTGGTGGGACTATGGGTTACTTGATCCAGGGCATTGGGAATTATGACTTCCAAGAAAAGTCGGGCACACGTGTTGGTACACAAGTATTTTCCCCAGTTAATGGCAGGGTAGTGTAAGTCACCCAGTATTAGGGTGTTTGGTTGTATCATAATATTTTCCAGTATGTTTCAAAAGCTGTAGTGGGAATCTTGGGGCATGGTGGGAGATCTGTAGCAAGCTGTACAATTTAGATTTGCAGTCTGACCTAGTGTTAGTTGCACCAGGGGTATTTCAGACACATTCTGTTGGACAAGTAGCCTGGTGGTATGAATATCCTTGGTGAATATGGACACTCCTCCACATTTATTGTTTTGGTCCTGGTTTGGTGGCCAACAGGTGTGGTAAGAGCTGTACCTGGTATTGCAGGGGTGCTCTCTGGAGCCTTGGATCAGGTCTCTGTTACTGCACAGATATCAATGTTCTCCATTTTTAGGTGTACCTAGTGACTGTGAATATCCACAAAAACATTGATCCCTACACACAGAGTTTCACAGTTGCCATGTCTTGGAATAGAGCTCCCACCTAACTAGTATATCACACTATAGCATTATGCAGTTATAGGACATGCCACGGTGATTACTGGGGTACTCTTTCCCCAAAGCTGTATTTCAAAATGAATGACATCAGCAAGCTTGCCAAAGTAGGGCAATGAAAGTTGTAGTGACCCTGAATACCCGCAAAATCATTGATCCCTACACAGACAAACACACACACACAAAGTTCTACAGTTGCCATGTCTGGGAATAGAACTCCCACCTAACTAGTACATCACACTACAACATTATGCAGCTACAGGATGCACCATGGTGATTATAGGGCTATACCTTTCCTAAAGGTGTATTTCAAAGTGAATGACATCAGCAGCTCTACCAAAGTAGGGAATTTGAAATTGTAGTGAGTGTGAATGGTCTCAAAAGCATTGATCCCTATTCAGACAAACATACACACACACAGTTGCTATGTCTGGGATTAGAACTCCTACCAAACTAGTACATCACACTACAGCATTAAGCAGTTATAGGACACAGCACCAAGATTACTGGGCTACTATTTCCCCAAAGGTGTATTTCAAAGTGAATGATATCAGCAGCCCTGCCAAAGTAGGCCATTTGAAATTGTAGTGAGTGTGAATGGCCTCAAAAGCATTGATCCCTACACAGACAAACACACACACACACACACAGTTGCCATGTTTGGGATCAGATCTCCTACCTTACTAGCACATCACATTATAGTATTACATAGTTATAGCACACACCACAGAGCTTATAGGGCTACTCCTTCCCCAAAGGTGTATTTCGAGGTGAAGACATCAGCAGGCTTGCCATAGTAAGGCAATGGGGAGTGCAGTGTGTGTGCATGGGCCATAACCCATTCATTTAGAGGCAGACAAACAACACTCAGGCACACACAGGTTTATATTCCACAGGTACATGTATACAACTGCTAGATGACTACTGACTTGTGCAGTCATGTTACACAGTTAGCACAAGCACCACAGACACTATAGTGCTGAGAGATACCAGAGGCAAATGTTTACAGTGATTGACATTTGCACATTGTGTGTTTTTAGCCAATTGGATGTGTGCTGGGTGGGACAGGCCTCATGATGAAAGGCTCTTTGTCACTGTCTGTCACTCTCTTCCACACATCTATGTATGCGTAATTTTGGCCTATTATAGTGTATTGTTCTTGGATATATGTGTGTATTACTATCCAATGTGTGTGCAAAGCATGATTGGTGTGTACTGAAGAGTGTGTGCACAAACATCTGTGGCTGTCAGATATGTATAGTCCACTGTTGTTGCCAGACATGGGCTTCATTCAGACATGGGCTTCATTTCTATGTGTGTGAGCATGCCCAGTATTGACCTTTCAGTATTTTGCTGTCAGACATGGCCTTCGTTTCTCTAAGTGTGGGAGCATGCCCAGTATCACCTTCTGTATTGACTGTGTGAATCGATTCCAGGTAGGTTGTACTCCAGTGCAGGCGTTTGTGTTCTACACCTACAGCTAGCAATCTGTTTCTGTGGGATATCTGTAGATCTGTTGACAATATGGGGTAAAAATGGGCAAAGGATTATGGGTTACTGTAGGCAATTGTGTCTGTGCTGCTTCTGCTACAAGGTCTTGGTGTTTGCAGAGATATTCAGACATAAGTACTGTTTCACACTGTGAGATTTTATGTCATCAAGTACTGTCAGGTATACATACTTGCTTGCAGTAATGTCCTGGGGAACACAGGGTGAATGCAGCTGTGTCCAGTATTGTGGTCTGCAGCCTACATATTCTTGCACAATCATGCCATTCTGGAGGGGAAGCTGCAGCACTTGCTGCTGGGTCTGTGTAAATGGTTCAGCACCATGGTACAGTGGTGGCTGGGGATCCCATGCTTGTACATCCATCGACTTGACAGTATGGCCATATCCTGCTGTGGCCATACCTCACAGCTGTACAGGCAGGGGTCATACTTCTGGACATTACCCCTTCACATTGTGGTTTACGAGTAGGTTTGTAGCCACCCATTCCTGTGTTTGCAGGCAGGGATAGTATGTGCACATGGCTAAGTGTCAGACTCCACACACTCCATGCCGCCCATGCTCCTACCCCCCACTCTATTATTCTATCCTCTTCCAAACATTATGCAAACATTATCTGATATGTTCTCTATAGTTATCACCTCATCCCAGCAGTAATTCAGTGTTGGTCCACAGTTCATGCAATAGGACATGGTGGACATGTTAATGGGATTTGTCCACATGGCCTTGCATTTGGGTTCTGTGGACTGTGTTATGTTGTTATTTGGGAGTCCATGACATAACATACATTGGCAGTATGGGTGAGACACACACCTTTGGCAGAGGACTGTAGGCTATTTGTTAGTGATGCAGGCCAGCTGCAGAAGGCTGTTGAATTGTGTCACTCCTACAGTACTAGACTGCAAGACACTATATTCCCCAGGGGAGACAGGGTAGGTGTGCAAGATGTTAATGCCAATACTTTCTCTCATTATTGATCCAGTGGTGTGGATGCTGACAGGGTGCTGCTTACAGCTGGTACACACCTGCATGGCACACCTGTTCTGCATGCTGCATTCTTTGGCTATTGCCATACAGAGGTGGGGATTATATTGTACTCATTCTCAACAGCAGGGATGAGACTGTAGATGTTCCTGTGGGTGATGGTGGGATGAACTGGGTGCATGTGTTCTATGGACACTACTTGCATCTGACTCACAGATATGCATGGGGCATTCCACTTATGCTGGCTTGTGCAGGGACATCAGCTATTTCTCAATACTTCATACCTGTGACCTTTGTGTTCTGCCAGTGTTTCGCCATATGATATTGGTATTCCCTACAACAAGGCCAACTAATGCGCTGCTAACCTGTATGTACAATTCCAAAAGAGTGTCCATTTGACAGTAACATATTATACACTGTCTGTCTGGGGTACTTCCCCCTGTATACTGCTTGTATGTCTGGGTCCACATTCATGCCATGTCCATCTTTCAGATGATGATGCATATTACTTACAAACATTTACTATGGCTTACTGCTGGAATGTGTTTTGCTGGGATGCATATGGACACTCCTCCACCTTTATTGTTTTGTTTTTGGCACTGCAGTTGTGAGAACTTGGCCCTGTCATTGGCAGTACTGGCCAATGGCCACCAGGACAAACCTCACCATGCCTACATACTGACCACTCTCACACAATATACAAAACACACCAACCTAACACATGCAGCCCTGCATATTGTACACATGCTACACTCTATCCTGCTACTTTGGCCAGCTCAGGTAATCTGTGCTCCACTGTTATTAATACCTACACATACATGTTACTACATTTCTACATAGGATTGGGGGGTACACCTGACACTTGTACACATTTGCTATGACTGTACTGGTATTTCAGGTAGTCACTTTCATTCTATATTCTAACCTATCATGCTGACTAGAGGCATATCAGTGTACTACAGGTCTTAGGTTTGATTGACCTACATTTCAGTTTCTGACTTCTTACCCTTCAAAACTAACATCCCATTGCCTGATCTGTTGTAATCTGTCTGTGTATGTCTGGGGGGATGTTCTCCATAGCCATCAATCAGAGGCCTTAGCACAGCCTTTGTTTGTGTTTGTCTGTGCCTGTCCTGCTGGCTGAGACTGTTGTTGGGTATGTGAGCCTCCCTGACTAGCATGTGTGTGTCCTATGGACACACATGTGGCCCACCACATTTCCTGCAGTGAGTTTTGTCACCTTGTCTAGTACTGGCTACTATGGTGACACCAGTATTTGTTACAGATCTCATGCTGCCCCTATAGGTGTCTACTATCTGCTGGCATCCCATTCAGCCACCTGATTCCCTTGCACGCTCACATCAATACCATAGATACAAGTAACAAAGCATACTACTCCATTTGGCACTTGATAAGAAAAGTGACTTACCTTGTGGCTGTGCCAGTATTGAGGATGGAGCTCAAGTGCTGACTATGTACATAGTGCACTCCCTTTACATGGCTAAGCACAGGTAGTGTCATGTTTGGTATCCCTTTTACTGTATGTGCGAGTCAGAGAGAGGTGTCATTCCCTGGGTTCCTACCATGTCAGTATATGTGCTATGCATTCTAGCTACTGGGGCAGGTGCAGGTCGTTCCTCCTCCGAGTCACTCTCTCCCTGTGCAGGCCTTGGCAATGGTAGGGGGCTGTGTGGCTCTGCCCCATGTTGTTTCTGCTGCAGCTGTTTCCACAGGATCATATTGTGTAGCATGGCGCATATAATGACAATTTGGGTACATGTAGCTGGTGAATACTGCAAGGCTCCACCGGATGTGTCCAGGCACTGGAACCGTGACTTGAGCATCCCAAACACATGCTCTATTATGATTCTGGTCTGTGAGTGTGCCTCATTATGGAGTTCTTGTTCAGGCGTGTGCGCATTTCTGATGGGTGCCATCAGCCACGACTCCAGTGCGTAACCAGCATCCCACACTAGGTGGCCATAAGGGATGTCCCCACTGGCAAATCTCTGGTACAGCTGCATCATATGGCAGATGTGGGAGTCATGACAGCTTCCAGGGCAGCCAGCACACACATTCATTATAATGCCCTGGGCATCACACAAGACCTGGCAGTTGATGGAGGGGAAGACCTTGCAGTTGATGTAGACCCTACCCTACTCACCAGGTGGTGCTTTGATGCATATGTGCATGCAGTCTATAGCACCCACTACCTCATGGTATTCTGCTATTTGGTGGAAGAGGTGCATATTGTTGGTCAATGCCTCATGGCTGTTGTGGAAATATACTTTCTCACCAACATGTGCTGACATGGCATCCAGGAACTGGTGGAGTACCCTGGATGCTGATGCCTGTGAGATCCCCATGATATCCCCACTTGGCCTTTGGAAGTTACCTGTGGCTAGTATTCTTAGGCCTACACAATACCTTGGTATCCACTGGGATGGGTTCCCCTCTGTTAGTTCTGTGTGTCAGGTGTGGCCGGCACAGCTCAATAATTTGCTATAGGAGGTCCCTGTTCACCCTACAGTGCTCCACTATCTCCAGCTCATGTATCCCCTGGTAGGTTACCCTGGGTCTGTACACTTTTCTCCTTCTCCTCACTGTGGGTTGGTCGTCAGCATTCTCATCCTCACCACCCTCAGCCTCTTCCACATGTTGATTTATGATAGCTGCTGCAGCCCCTATCATTTTGTTGCTTTTGTTTGGTAAAATTTTCCCACTTGCGTACACCGCTGGTGTAGAGTTTGTGGGAAAAAACAGAGGGAAAGGTTTCTGCATAGTTTATAGTGGTGTGCTGGGCTGGGCTGGGCTGCTGCCTGTGTAATTGGCTGATTATGATACATTTCACCTGTCAGCTATGCTAGCTATCCTTGATTACCTTCCTATTGCTGTTTTCCCTTCCCATTGCCTTCTTGTTTAAGCCCAGTGGTGCGCTGTGCAAACAAAGTGCTCAGATGTGCATGGAGCTGCTATTTCCTGGTTTACTTTTTTTTTCCCTTTAAAACACAGTGCTCAGCACGCACACCCACCTAGGCAATGTAAAATGTGCTTGGCAGCTTCAGACACACACCATTGTTTAGCTCTGCTAAGCTAAGGGCAAACCTGAGCCTCAGGGCTCAAATAAGCTTACAGTATGCCTGACACACACCTCTATGATGTCAGCTAGCTCTTAGGCTTGCACCATGGTCTTCCTGCACCAACATGATTGGGTGCAGGCTAGCCATGAGGGGGGATCTGGGATTCAGTATCATTCCCCTCATTTGCATAGTATTGCCTGCTAATGCCTAGTTACAAGTCTGACACTGAGCCTTCCCCTTTAGTAATCACTATTCACTGGCCATGTTGTCTTCTGCCTGCCACTGAATATAATAGCAAAATTGTGATTTTGGATTGAATGCTTATTTCAAGTTTTTTTTTTTTTGGCCTGTTTACACACCACTGCCCTACGGTTAAACAGCTGAAATCAGCTAATAAAAATAAAAGTTATTTTTTTTATTTTTGCAACTGTTTTCCATGCCAGTGGCCATATATTTGGTTATTGGCATGCTCTGCATGTTATATAACCCTTTATTTGGAGCTGTCATGGCTCTGTTTTGTAGTTTGCAGAAATGTACTCGCTTACTAACCAATTACATTTCTGCAGACTATACTAGTCCTGTATGGCCGGCTGCCAGCTTCCTGGATAACAAATTTACCTCATTTGCATGGTTTTCACCTGCAAATGGGTTCATTTGCATACAGGAGCTGTGTCCGTGCAGGAATAGTGCAGGACTGCTTGTGCACTTCCTGGGAATTTATTCCTGGATTGCGCGGTGGCCATATTGCCTCCAGCAGCTCCTGCACTATTCCAGCATGCCATGCAGAGCTTGCTGAATCCTGGGGAGTAACTATTACATTTGTAATATTTTGTAAACAACTTACAATAGCTCAGCAACCACTCAAGTTACACACATACTGTCAGCAACAATTTATTATTCAAGCTGAGAGCTATCAAATGAGACTTAAGACTTCTGCCTGTGTTACTTGGTTGTTGAGATATTCAGAAAAATGTGAAAATTGTATCTATATAAATTAATATCATAAAAACAGTTAATATATATGTTCTTGCACTGGACAGAGGTCAAATATTAATACAGTTGAGCTTGCTATTGTTTAAGCTTTAGGATGAAATCTTTTAAAAACCTTGTACATAACATGGTTGTGGAATTATTGATGCAGATATAAACAAGCAATAGTTGACACCTAGCGACATCAGTAGGAGTTAACTGCAGATGCATCTGAAGGTGTCACTCAGATGTAATGAGTTAGGAATGACTAGTACATAAGTGAATGTTATCTAACTATTCTAGTGACAGCACTGCTATGCAAACATGGACAATGGAGGAATGAATGGAACATTTGGCTTATCTTGTTTGTTCAGTGTTGCATGATGGACAAAAGGAAGACCATAAGAATGACTAGTACAGAAGGGAATGCCATGTAACTATTCTTGTGGCAGGATTGCTAAAGTATGGCAATTAGTACTGAGTCTGTGGAATACACAAGCTACTTAACTGACTCTGTGGCAGCAGGTGTTAATGCAGTGATATGTTCTTTTTTGGGGCCAGATGGTACTTGGTTTGAATACAGCTGTATTTAATACTTTTAAGTACTTTTGCTTTACCGTTGGTATACATTGGAGAGGGATGTGCACCATTGTGCAATAATGCATTAAAGAAATGAAATGTGGAAGATAGGACAGTGGTGAAATGGGAATGCTAAAGTCCGACAGTACTGAGTCTCTGGAACACACCTGCTACTTAACTGACTCTGTGGTAGCACAAGTGTTAATGCAGTGATACGTTCCTATTTGGGGCCAGATGGTAGTAGGTTTGAATACAGCTGTATCTAATACTTTTAATTAATTTCCTTTACCATTGGTGTGTGTTGGTGTGTGATACATACCATCATGCAATAATGCATTAAAGAAAAGAAATGGGGAAAACAGGACAATGGAGATATAGGGAGCAAGCAGGGGGAAGAACAAATGGAAAGCAAAACAGGAATGTGCAGGAGGGAGGTAGGACAGAACCATAGCTAACCATTTCTTCAAGAGTAAAAACTGAAAATATATGTAGAATATAAGCTGAATTTGAACTGTCACCTCCAGACAGAGGGGTGACCACAACAAAATCATGTTGTATAGCCAATTGGACCAAATAAAGTGTGTCAAGAAGACTCGTGTGTGAAATGGAGAGCTATGTATGGGACTTTTTTTTTTTTTGGAGAGAGAGAGAGAGAGAGAGAGAGGAATGTTGAAGAAGAGATGTAGGTATGTCTGGGTTTGGTATGTTGAGTAGGTGAGGAAGCAATTGCAGACAGACAAGACAAATAAGACAAGACACAAGGAAGGTGATGGACACAAAAGGTCAGTGGACACAATGGATGGGGTAAGGGTGGGGACATTCAGGACCTATGGACGTCAAGCTGGTTGATAATAAGAATCAAGTCCTCAACCACAGGACTGCCATCACTATTGCCTCCCTCCTGCACTGGCTGGAGAACTTGATGTCTCCTCCTTCTCCTGGTCCTACATGAAATGAAGGAAAGCAGCCCCTTCATTTGGCATAGGCATGCACCAGCAGTGTGGTGCTAAACCCTACACACCGTCCCTGTCAGTTTAAAAGCAGGCAATAAACTCTCCATCCCTGCCACTACTCGCAGAGATAACCACTGGCTTATTTTCCATGGCAGAACTACCTAAAGTGAACAGGTAGTGCAAGGGCAGCAGAGGTGGTGTTGCCAGGTCAGCTCTCAGACATGCTGGGCAATGATGCCATGGCCAGTGGAGTGGGGGGATGTCTATCCTGTGGGGTAGGCCTATCCCATTGTGCTGTGGAGCATTTCATAATGTGGTAACATGAATGACATGGACACATTTTGATGGCACATAAAAAAAACAAAAGACAGAGAGAGATAAAGGATGGGGTGAGAGAAAAAAAGAGATAAGATTAGTACCCTCATACGCAGCATAAAATTCATTAATACAATTATTTGACTCTATTATCTTAACCTATACTCTTAAGACTACCCCACCAGATAACTTATTACTTTTAAGACTAGCAGCTCCTAACAGATGCACACGGTACTACACATTGCAGCAAGTACTACTTTACATGTGCATATATTGCACATATTCATGCTCCAATTATCCAGATTACAGTTTACAGCAGGGCATGTGTGCCACTGGTATAGAGCATTTACTTTAAACCTTTTAGTTACACATAATTGAAGAATTAACAGTTATTGTATAGTTGGGGAGTGTGGTATTAGAACCTACCACCTCTGACTAAAGTCTAATATTTTACTCTTTGTTTGTGCTACAGACTAATGCATGCCTACTTTCTTTTACAGTTCAGATATGCATGCTCAATTTGATACAACTGTATAAAATACCCAATATATATATATATATATATATATATATATATACATATATTTAAGTTTTAATGCTACAATAACACTATTCTTATGCTGTATATGTGCCGCATGCCTCCCTCATCCTCACCAATCTAGTGACATGTGTCCTATCATTGCACTCCCTCTCCATGGCAGCTGTGAAAAAACATGAACAGAACAGAATTCCATTATGAATACCAGTCTTTATATATTCAGCTTATATGTTTTGCAAGTATTCTTGGTAGTGATATATACACATCTGTGGGATGTCCTCCTTCCTAAACTCCTTAATCTAAGCATCAATGGTATCCCTTTTCCTCCTCCAGAGGTCATTGTAGTGCTGCCTGTATTGTTCACCAGTGCAAGGGATACCGGTGGCACTGGTCACGGCCCAGGCCAAACTATCCCAAGCCTCTGACTTATACTGGGACCCAGAATAGTCCCCCTCTAGCAACCTGGCACTATGATGTTTCACTAGGAGTCCATCAAAAATCTTAGACTCCTGGACACCCCATCTCTGATGTTTACTGGGAGTGTGCACACTGCTTGAAAATGTTGCAAACTCTGCACCATTACACACACATGGTGTGTAATGGTAAGTGATGCACAACAGTGTCAAGAAATGCAATTTCAAGGTTATTTGATGTACAGACAGTTGTGCATGTGTGTTTAATAAATGTGAAGGTCATGGCAGTCTAGAGAGCAGAAATATACTTACAGGCATATAGTACACAGTATACCCACAGTCATACATTTGATAATAAATGTGATAATACATACATAAAGAAAGAAAGAAATAACTGAAACAATATTACTGTCTTAGCCCTCATACATATAATAGATATGTCCTGCGCTATGTCAAGTGTTATAAATGAGAGCAACTATAATGAGAAATGGAACAACAGTAAAAGTGGCATGGCATATGCTGTATTTGAACCCACAGCCATGTGCATGGTAGTCCTACACTAACACCTATTGCCACAAAAGAGTTGAAATGACAACTGTTCATGTTTCAGTTCATTGTTATAAACTGCATTGTCACAACAGTAAAATAAAAGTTGCACACACTGTAGTAGAACCGAGGACCATCTGTATTCCATTCCTACACTTATAGCCATTGCCACAGACAAAAGCAATGATTGAATGTATTTGGTTTCTATTATTGGCTGTCTACTTTATGGGGGGGGGGGGTCCACTTATCCAGTAAAAAAATGAGAAATGTTTGAAATGAGGAAAAGCAATCTATGACTTACAAAGTAGAAAATGTTAGTACACATGAGATATTTCTAAATAGATCTGGATTTCAACTCTCATCCCAATGGACCTTCTGAAAACAGGAAGGGTGCCTTATCCATCTTTGTCACACAAACTGCTTTGCAGCAAAGATCTGAAGTCATTCCTCATACAACCTACAACAGAATGTAAACTGATGTCAAACCATAAACTGTTAGTTGTACAATTATTAAATTTATTATATTTGGACATAGTGCAATTAGTGATCACCCAACCTGTTATGATTCTTACTTGCAAATATACAGCTCTGTCTTACCTTTCTGTGTTTTTTGGTCATTCATCAGTTATCAGACCAGTACTCTGACACATACAGTGTGTAAGCCATTTTATAGCATTGGCCTTAAAATGTGTGAGGATATTAACTGGGAATAATATGATATGCAGCTTCCAACAACTGAAGGGGAGGTGAGTTACTGTTATTGCACATACAAAGGCACACTGTTCTTTTGGAGGAAACAAAGCTGAGTTACTATTATGGTGGAAGCAAACATAGACTGTTCTTTTGGGGTGAGCAAAGGTGAGTTACTGTTATGCCACAAACAAGAATGGACTGCTTTTTTTTTTGGGGGGGGCAAAGGTAAGTTACTGCTATGGCACAATAAAGGATATATTGTTCTCATTACTCTCCTTGTTTTGCATCCTGCCTGTTGTTTGATCTTGTGAGGGTTGTGAAGTCAGAAAGTGCAATGTGTATCATTACTTTCTAACTTCTCTCTTAATGATTTTTCAGTACAAATGTATGGTGCTAAACTAAGGGCACGCAGTGATCATCAGTACTTTTGAGAGGTATGACTGTGTGAGTCTTTGATGCCTCAGGTCTACTACTTAGCAATGGATATATAGAAGTCAAATAAATCTCTGCTGTCACATGTTAAGGTAATTTCTGTACAAATCTGCCACCTTTTATTTGCTTACTATACCAAGTGATGAAATACAAGGATATGCCATAATATTAAACAATGCACTCCATGTTCAGGGTTTAGCTTGTAAATGCAGCAGTTGCCACAATGTTACTTCAGGGTGGACTCTGATTCAAGCAGTATGCAGCCAATAAATGGGGAGGTAATGGTTGTGTGAGTTGCCTGGCATCAATGTTACTATATGTATGTGAGTAGAGGGAAGGTTTTAGGCCCCTAGGCTGTGAGTGAGTGTGCTGTGCATTGTCTCTTAGCCAATGCAGGAGCATACTGAGCACACCTATGTCTGCTAACACCCACAGCATCTGGTGGTTCTCCCTCTGACTCCTCATGTGCTTGTGACTGTGGTGACCTTGGTATTGGTGGTGAGATGTGTGTCCCATTCCCTTGCTGATTCTGCTGCAGCTATTTCCTCAGGATTATGTTGTGTAGCATGGTACATACTGTAAAAAGTTATGTACATGTCCATGGATTGTACTACAGAGCTCCCCCAGATGTATCTATGCACTGGAACTGTGACTTTAGCAGTCCAAACATATGCTCTATGACATTTCTAGTTTGTGTGTGCCTCAATATGGCATTTCTCTGTGATTG
Source organism: Protopterus annectens (assembly GCF_019279795.1). Taxonomy (NCBI): domain Eukaryota; kingdom Metazoa; phylum Chordata; order Ceratodontiformes; family Protopteridae; genus Protopterus; species Protopterus annectens. The sequence goes on along the minus strand of NC_056739.1, from coordinate 1,940,322,945 downwards.
TGTGCATTTATTATGGGTGTCATCAGCCAGGGTACAGTGCATATCCTGCATCCCCCAGTAAATGACCCTGTGGGATATCCCCCTAGCAAACATGGGGTACAGTTGGAAGGTGTGTCAGATATGTGAGTTGTGGTAATTGCCAGAGTTGCCAGCACACACGTTCAAGATGATTTCCTTGGCATTACACATGACTTGGCAGTTGATAGAGTGGTAGCCCTTTCTGTTGATGTAGAGCCTACCCTGTCCCCCAGGGTGGGTGCCTTAATTTCTACATGAGAAGGGTAATGGTCTACCCGGTAGAACTGTTGCATATTTCTGGTCCTCTAATCAGAGCTACTGGGAAAATATATGGGGTCACTGGCATGTTGGGGCATAGCATCCAGAAAATGGTAGAGGATCTTGGCTGTTGATGCCTGTGACACCCTCAGCATGTCTGCTGTTGGTGTCTGAAAGGTACCTGTAGCTAAGATTATAAGGCATACACATACCTTGGTTTCCAGTAGGATGGGTTCCCCTCAGTTGGCTCTGGCTCTGCGTTGAGAGCAGCAGAGGTCGCAAAGTTCTTGTATTGTGTCCTGCCCACTCTCTTGTGCTTTACAATTTCCAAATCATGTAGGTTGCGATAAATTAAACGTGGCCTAAAACTCTTCTCCTTGCCAGTCTAGGCCTATTGGCAGCAGCAGCAGCACTGGCTTCAGCCTTCAGTACATATACATGGATTAATGCAGCCGCATCCCCTAACATTCTGTCTGGGTAGAGTTTCCATCTCTGTACCCCAAATATTTTGATATCTGCAGTAAAAACCAGCATGGAGACTACATGGCTACTTTATAGCTTTTGAATAGCTCCACCATGCCAGATCGGTCGATTAGCTTGCAGCTCAGATGCTAGTGCTGTAATTATAAAAATGCAAATATATAGCTATCCAAATTGATGGTGAGGAGAGTTGTATATGTTTGGAAGACTGCAAAAATGCTTTTTCTTCATGATTGTTCTGTACAGAGGAGTACTGAACTTCAGCAGGTATACTCTCATTTTGTTGCTTACATACTGCATATGCTGGAATGTATTTAAGAATAGTGTGAAGCAAAGGCTTTTACACTTTTATCTGTATACATTACTTAGAAGTATACTGATGGCATGGGCATGTTAGTCAAGCCATTTCAGAGGTACACATGATTGACAATACATGAAAACGGAATGCTGTGTGATTAATATGAACAAATATTTCAGGGACACGTCCTTTGATAGCACTTTTAGCATTTCAAAGATGCTTTGTTAGCAAAATAGGTCATTTGTCTGTTCTTTTTTGGGGGCTGTGTGATAAGTATGTACAAATGTTTCAGGGACAAGTCCTTTGATAGCATGTTTAGCATTTCAATGATGTTTTATTAGCAAAATGGGTCATTTGCCTGTTATTTTCTGGGTGGGGGGGTAAGATGAGTTACTGTTAAAGCACAAACAAAATGGACTGTCTTTTGGGGAGCAAAGGTGAGTTACTGTTATGGCACAAACAACGATATGTTGCTGTTGTTACTCTCCTTGGTTTGCATCCTGCCTGTTGCTAGTATTTCACATCTGTAGACTGTTTTATGTTTCTCCAGTGGGTAATACTAACTGGCTACTTTTTATGTTTTATCTGCAAACAGTTATTTTGTAGTTATGTGATGTTTACGTGTATTATACTTTTGTTGTTTTTTAGGACATCTACAAGTATGCCACTCAGGCATGTCAATCCATGTAGACCCGCCCTTCGCTGATTGGGAAAACCAAATACTCATGGATGGGTTTCAGCAACATGGTGCTTTTCTCCTGGAAAGGGGACAGGGAGATATGACATGCTGGATCCAAATATGACAGCAAATTGTCCACAATGTGAATGCCGTGGGCAGCCACTGCAGAACATATGAACAGGTGCGCCCCAGGGCCACTGGCATGATCACTACTGCATGCAGGTGAGCAGCTACAGTGGGCCATAACCAAATGGCTACCAGGGAAGGGCCTGCTAGGGAACTCCCACTGACCCCTAATGAACACTTCCTGGCCAATATTAAAGATCCAGACAGCTTTCAGAAGAGTGCAGTACAGCATGTAATGGATGTGGGCTCAACACCTTCCAAGACAGCAAGCACATCCCTGGTGCAGCTTTGAGGTAGGCTTTGTTATCTGAGCAGTTGAATGCTGTTGTATAATAAAACAATTGAAATGAATAAATTAATTCTGTGTCACGTCTTTTTTTGTGGGGGAACTGAAGATTTCTAGTTATAAGATTAGGTTGGAATTGTAGGTCACATTCTTGTTGACATTAGACTTAATGCACACATAAATGGGTAAATGTATTACCTCCTGTGTTACTGTTAATTGTGATGATGTTGTCCTTACTCTTGCTTAACTTCTTCCAAGTCCATCTGGAGTACAGCACAGTATATTTACTGCAGATGGTAATCCAAATATTTTTGTGTCAGTACTAATGAGCAATTTAAAGAAATATTGTAGTGTGTAATTTTGATCTCAGGCCTGTTGTACGTATTGCTGTACTGTCCGTAATAGTGGCAGCACTTTTAATTTGTTAACATATACTGCACTATAATACTGCAGGTATTAATGTATTCCTATTCCTGTGTTTCTTTCTTTTTATCACAGATGATCATGACAGTAGGAATGTGGGCCCTGTGCCATCTGATGTTAATGTATCAGCAGACTCTGATGATGATGGTGGCCAAACAGAGGCACATTCAAGGGATGCAGAGGTTGAATCTGATAGAGAGGTTGATATACAGCCATCCCCTCCATTTCCATTAGACACAGTCAGTAGGCCTATGCCTACCTAGTCAACTGAGTCCACAGATATTGAACAGGTGGAGTGAGGCTACTGTGGCTTCAGTGCCTGTTGAGTCTGGCCATAGCCAAAGTACGGACAAGGTGCCACACAAGAGGATTGATATGGGTGTTTTGGGTGGTTTTGCTGTCTCTCTTCCACCTGGTGGAGGTGTCATATCCTGTGCCACTCAATGTATGTTTAGGGCCATCATGGAAGCACATGCACATTCACATAGGTGCTCCAGACAAATGCTTAGGGTTATGGATGTGGCACAGTCTGACATGCGTGACTGCTTCCACTGTGTTGCCAACTCACCAGATTGGATGAATGATACATTGGAATGAGGGATCTGTGATGGACCAACAGGAGTCTATCATGGAATGAACAGTGTCTGTGATGGAATGTCTGCTGGGAGGGGAATAACATCTTCATGGGTATAGGTCAGCCACTTCATCTGCTGTCAGCTAATGTAGTCATGGCCGATCACTCTCCAATAGTGGCAGTACTTCCACTGCTCAGTCAGTGAGTGTGCTGTCACATCCAGACATGGCAGACCATGGGGTAGTGGTCCTAGGCATCCCATGAAGGGAGCTTGTGCAGCAGACATCAGTCATATTCAGGTAGCAACACTGCATCTGACCTTGGGACTGGAGGTGCCAATGCAACTCCTGGCGGAGCCAGTTCTCATTATCGAGGATGACAACGATGAACTGCCACCTTTACCATGTATGGCTCGGCTCACACCTGTCTAACAGACCAAGGTGTAGCGCTATCACAGATCTTGGCTGTATTCATGCAAGACACTCATGCACCAATTTCACCTGGATGACCCCTACAGACGCATATACACACACACAACAGTTACTCATTTTGTCCCACTGGCCATTTCTTATTTTATCCCAATGTCTGTTTTCTTCTCCTTCTTCCTCACACATGCTCACCAACTTTTTGTGTCAGTCTTGGCTTTCTGCCCCCCACATAACACCCTGCACAAGTGATGATAACTGTGCCATATCCCTGTTTTTTTATCTTTTGGATTCAGGGATACAAAAGCTGTGTCTGTTGCTCAAGGTACATAGCTAACAGTACTTAGTATATATGCATTTGTTTTGTTGAACTGTTTATTGTACTTTGGACTTATATTGGCCTTGGAAAGTTAGACAGTTTATACCATCAACATTTCACAACTGTATAGTGAATGCTTTGTAAGGGTTGTGAAGTCAGAAACTGCAATGTGTAGCATTACTTTCTAACTTCTCTATGTAATAACCCCCACACAACACCCTGTGTAAGTGATGATAACTGTGTTCTATCTTTTGGACTAAGGGATACAAAAGCCGTGCCTGATACTCAGAGTTTGTACCTAACTTTTAGTGCTTAGTCTATCTGCTTTTGTGTTGTTGAACTGCTCATTGTACCTTTGGCTTATAATGGCCTTGAAAACTTAGACAGTTAATAGCATCAAATTTCACAACTGTATAGTAAATGTTCTTGTAAGGGTTGTGAAGTCAGAAACTGCAGTGTGTACCATTGCTTTCTAACTTCTCTCTTTAATGATTTTCTAAGACAAATGTATGGTGCACATCATGAGTCACACCATCATATTCAGATCTTAGTATTGTATTATAGCACTGTAGTCAAACCTCATCAGAACAGTAATACAGTATAATGCTCTCTTTTGCATGTACCTCAATAGACACATGCAGCAGATGTATGACCACAGGGCTTTATCAGCAAGATAACACAGGGCCTACAAATCATGCCATGATGTATGTGGATAGATTAAAAGCCATGTCACTGTAGTCTGTGTTGTATAGAATGAGGTGACATCTGCCCATCCCAGGCTAGTGTCTGACCATGCCCTAGTGGGATGACTGCATAGGTTCATAGGTTCATAGGTAGATACTAGGCTATCTGCCCTAGGGCATTTATAAGCCTAGCCAGAGTGTATTTGGCTTCCGCCTCCCTATTAGATTAGCCTACTGTGCCTCTGTAAAGTAGGTCACAGAAGGTACCCTTTTAAGATTAGTTTACTGTGTCTCTGTCTAGCAGGGACACAGAAGATATCCCAGGGGTGAATTTGCGATTTCCCATCCACGCGTCCAGATTTCACTTGAAGAGGGTCAGCGAGGGGCTATGTCTAACATGAATTGGGATTCTATTCCAGAGTGAGGGGAGCCTCTGGGAAATGAATCTGTCCCTCCAGCATGTCCTATTTATTTTTGTGCTGAGGTTTAGGCTCCTGGAGCGTGTAGCTCTAAGGGACTTGGATTTTTTGAAGTGGAGCATGTCCATTAATTCTGGGTTTGACATGGCTTTGTACATCAGGCATAGATTGCCTCTGAGTAGGCAGTAAGCAATTGAGTAGAGCTGGAGTTTCTTTAGTCGAGCTGCATAGGACATCTGTTTGTAGCCCATGATCCTCTTGGTGAGGTACTTTTGGGGTCTCTCCAGTTGCTGCAGGTGTCGGGTAAGGTACATCAAAAAAGGGGCATTGTATTCAATTATGGGCCTGATGAGTGACGAGTAGAAGGGCACAATGACCTCTCTTGATCTAGATGCGAACCCTTTCATGATAAGGTGGGCTATATAGAAGGTCTTTCTAACCACTTTGGCAACGTGATTATCAAAGGAGAGATTACTATCTACGTTGGTCCCCAAATCTCTAATTACTTCTTCCAGATTAATGGATTACCACCTATGTGGTAATTTGTGGGCACCTTGTTTTTCCCAAAGGGGATGACTATGCACTTTTAGCATTTAGCTTGAGGCGTGGCTCTGGCACCAAGCATCCATCTCTGTGAGACCCTTTGGAGGATGCTTGTGTCAGCTGGAGATTCGATTATGGCCCCCAGTTTGCAGTCATCTGCGAACTTTGTCAGCCATAATCCCCCCGTGTTAGCCTGAACCTCAGAGAAGTATATACCGAACAAGAGAGGTCCCAGAACAGAGCCCTGTGGGACGCCACTTGTAACTGGTTTGGATTCGGACATGGCACCTGCGATTCTGACCATGTGAGTTCTATCTCTGAGCCAGTTTGCAACCCATCTTGTGATATAGGGGTTGATATTTAAGCTGTTAAGCTTATTTATGATGCCCGAGTGGGGTATTGTGTCGAAGTCTTTTGCGAGGTCCAGGTAGGCTGTGTGGACTACCTTGCCCTCATCTATGGCTTTGGTAACTGTTTCAAAGAAATCAACTAGGTTAAAGAGGCAAGATCTGCCCTTAACAAAGCCGAATTGGGTAGGGTCCAGTGTCTGGAGGCTCCCAATGTCTTTGTTTATGAGTTCCATGATAATACGCTCCATAACTTTACAGACCAGACTAGTCAGGCTTATGGGGTGATAGTTTCCAGGGTCTGTTGTGGCACCACCTTTATGGAGTGGGACCACTGTAGCTGTACGCCATTCTTTGGGTACATATCCTGTAGTAAGGCCAAGTTTGAACAGTGACTTAATGTGAGGGTTCAGTTCTTCTTGGAGCTCATGTAAGACACAGCCTGGGACACTGTCTGGTCCCATAGATGCACTGTTTTTTGCTTTGGAGAGGGCAGCTTTCACCTGTGCATCTGTGATGTCAGGGAGGTTACATTCAGTTGGGATAGGCATTTGCTCCTTTGGGGAAAGGGGAGAAGTTTGCTGAATCTGTCTGCCAGGATGTTGGCTATGTCTGTAGGTTCGGTATATTTTGTACCATTATGCAACAATTCAGAGCATATCTGGGAGTTTCTGCCCATGTTCCTGACATAACTAAAGAAGGCCTTGTGATTATCTTTAGTGTCTAGGGCAATTTTTCTTTCGAAACTGGCCTTTGATGATTTTATGAGGGATCGAAATTTCTTGCTAATACTGATCAGAGATGCCTTCCCTTTTTGGAATTTTGCTCTGTCATGTAGTAGCTTCCTCCTTCTGTTGTATAGCTTATTTATGGCCGGAGTCCACCAGACCGGTCTCCTGTTTTTGGAGGAGTGAGTCTTGGTTTTATTTGGGATAGCACGATCCATGCATTCCTGCAGGTGCTCATAGAATGCATTTGTAAAGTATTCTGTGGATTGGGCTGTATTATCCTCTGGCCCAGGGGCTTTGAAGGATTTCACCTCAGTCTTGAAAAGTGCAAAGTTGGCTTTTGAGAAATTTTTTACAGTGATTTCCTTGGCTGGGGGTGGGGACGGGATATGGATGTCCAGGGAAATTTGTTTATGGTCTGATCTTACCAATGAGGGGTTTACCTCTGGTGTGGAACATAGAGTCCCCATGTTGGTGATGACCAGGTCCAATATGTTGTTCCCTCTTGTGGGAGTGGTGACCAGTTGTTCCATTGCGTTAGAGTTTATAAATTCAAGAAACCATTGGGCGAGGGTGTTTGGGCTTGAGTAGTTTTCCCAGTCAATGTTTGGGTAGTTGAAGTCAACCAATAACATAGTATTTGGAGAGACCTTCATATTCTCCAGTGTTCTCAGGAATGCCAAGTGGGGTTCCTGTAATAGGGAGGGTGTTCTGTAGCAGGCTACAAACTGAAAGGCAGTTTTGCCCGCTGTTAGTTGCACATGGATGGTTTCCGATGCTTCGTGCAGTGTCACTAACCTGGAGGTGTAGGTATCTTTGATGAATATAGATACTCCCCCTCCTTTTGTGCTTTGTTCCGAGTTTTGGGGACAAAATGCATGGCATGAGTTATAACCTGGTAGTGCTGGGGTGCTCTCAGGAGTCTTGAACCAGGTTTCTGTTACTGCACAGACATCGATTTTCTCCATACTGAGGAGAGCCTCGAGTGCGTGCATCTTGAGGTTTAGACTTCTGGCATTGAGTAGCATTACCTTTAGTTTTTTTATCCTTGGGTTGTCTATGGAGGTGGGTTTGTCTTTTGAGCTTTGCGTAAAAAAGGCACTATGGGGGTGGCAAGAGCCTTGGCCAGTATACGAAAGCATAAGGGTGACAGGTGCAAGCTGTCCCTAGCAAAGCAACGTGGCTTGTCGAGCATGTCATCCCAGGCTGACAGACACTGGATCCCCTTTGAATGACACCAATACTTTAGCCAATTGTTGAAACTGATCATTTTGTCTTTATACTGTGGCATCATTCCTGGTGAGGGCAAGATGCTACTCAAGGTCAGGGTCATACCAGCCTGGGCTACATGGTCAGAGAGCTCCTCTATGTCTGTTTTCATGTAGTCCAGGGAGGTACGTCTCAGGTCATTCACACCAGCATGGACAATGATGGAGACATACTTGTACTTGCATTGGAGTGACCTGAGTGCTTGTGTTATGTGGCGGATCCTGGCACCTGACAGGCAGCTTACAGTGACCTTCTCCTTGTTCAGTCTGGTGAGCAGGACATCAGTGTGCCGGACAATAGAGTCCCCTATAACAAGTGTATTTGGTGTGTTGTTTGGCCTTAAGGGCTGTGACTGTGAGGCACACTGATTTTGTGAGATATGTGATTCGTGGGTATTGTTGAGGGGTGGCTGTTGCTTGGATATCTGCTTAGGAGGTCTTTGCTGTTTAGGCAGATTTTTATTTAGAGCCTCCGAGTATCTTTTTGTGTGTTTATGTGTTGGGTATGCAGATGCAATAGGTCTTTGTGAGACTGGATTTCTGGTGTGGGTGGTTACCTTTTCCTCCTGACTGACTGTGCCAGTCTTGGGTTGAGAGAGCTCTGCCTCCAGTTTGGCTGTGTAACTGCATCTCTCACATGTATTAGAGTTTGTTGGAAGGAGGAGAGGGTTGTCTGTGTACATAAGGAAATTGTAACATTGCCTCAAAATTCCCAGATTCACCAGCTGGACTGGAGAGTTACCTTGAAACTGACCCTTGAACATACCAGATTAGTATAGGGAACTGGCTTTTTACTGATCAGATTTGGGAAGGGAACTGATTTTTCACTTGATCAGGAAGGACCAATCGGGAGCCTAATACTTATGAGAAGTCAAGGAGGGTGTAGTGCTTTAGTTAGTTAGTGTTTCCTTATAAGAGCTGAGCAAGTGCAGGGCTTTAGAAAGAGAATAGAGTGATTACTTTGAGAGTTTGAACAGTTCTAAGGGAAAAAGTGAAGAGCAGACTTTGTGGAGCCTGGAATACTTTAAACCTGTTTAGGCTCAGTGCGCAAAACCGTGCAAAAAGAGAGTTGTAGGGTTTTAAGAGAGAGAGATCAAGGAGTTTAGAATTGACCCAAAATGGCCAATAAAACTACAGCTTCTAGGTAGTAACCACTCCTCCAGGGACAGGCAGGCTGCTCAGTGTTAATCACTCCCACTGGTGAATACAGAGACTTCCCTTTAGCCCAAGCAAGCACTGGCCTTCTAGAAACTTCCAAACAGTTCAGAACAGCAAATCTGTAACTGAACTTTCTTAACTTTCAGAAAGTGGGAAAAAAGCAAGATTTTTTTTTTCTTTTTGTTGTAGTTTAAAGGTAGCAGAGATACACAAGCAGCAAAATAATTACAACAGTGCAATAAATGACCCCACACTTGAGTGCTAGGCCAAAATCAGGTAAAATGCAGTTTTTAGAGAAAAAAACGATTTTAAATTAAGTGCAACACAGGAAATGCAGTAAACAGGCTCTAGATCTATCCAAATATCTGATATAGCTGATGACATCAGCAATATCTGTTGACAATATAGTAATAACAGAGTCCCACATGCTGTGGTAAAAGCTCTCTGTAATGTCAGGCAAGAGCATACATAGTTGACTGCAGTGAGAATAGAACCCCTACCTATGTATGTACACAGACTGCAGAACACAGTACTTAACACAAGTGCCGTGGCACAAGTCTGACATTTCCAAGACTACAGCCGAACGTATAGTACATGACATCAGCAGGACATGTGTGAGACAAGATGTTGGCAGGCCTGCATAGGTTCACAGCTTCGTAGTTTAATATGAGGCTACTACCATAATGGCCCTAGGTTCATAGGTTCATAGGCGGTTACCAGACTAATGACACTAGGGTCTTTTCAAGCCTAGTGAAGTTGTACCATTGTTCCATTATAGACCAAGATATGTAGCCCATATTTGTGAATCCATGATCTGCACTGGTTGCCCATGTGAAACCTGTGGGGTAATTTTACAATTTCCCATCCAATTGCCGAAGTTATACTTAAACAGGGTTATTGATGAGCTCAGTTTTACATGAATTGGGAGATTGTCCCATAGCAGTGGCAATCTCTGGGAGACATATGTTTCTCCAGCATGTCTCTTTGATGTCGCAGACTAGGTTAAGGTCCCTACAGCGAGTGAGTCTTGTCCCATTTGATTTGCAGAGGTGTAACATTTCTTTTAAGACAGGGTTCGAGAGTGCTCTGTAGACCAGGCACAAATTGCTTCTCAGCAGTCTGTATGATACAGAGTTCAGTGACAGGGCCTTCAATCTGTTGATGTAGGGCATGTATTAAAGTCCCTGGATTTTCTTGGTGAGATACCTCTTAGGTTTCTCCAGCTGCTGCAGGTGTTTGGTGAAGTACATGCAAAAGGAAGCATTGTACTCTATTAATGGTCTGATGAGGCACTAGTACAGTGGATTGATAACATCCTTAGTCTTGGATGCTATGGCCTTACTTATGAGGTGTGCAATGTAAAAGGCCTCCCTTATCACTGTGAACACATGATGATCAAAGCTGATGTTGCTATCAACCTGCATTCCCAAACCTCTCACCATTTTGTTGGAACTTAGGAGGGTATTATTAATAGTGTAATTTGCAGGTACATCTCCTTTGCCAAAAGGGATAATAGTACATGTTTTTGGATTAAGTTTAAATATGTGGCTTTGACAACAATCATTTATGTATGTAAATCCATTTTGTAGTATGTTGACATTGTTTGGGGATTCAATGATTGCAGACAGTTTGCAGTTATCAATGAACTTGGTGAGCCATAGGCCATCTGTTATTGCCTGAATTTCTGAGAAATAGATGCCAAACAGTAGCAGGCCCAGCTACTGGAACCTTATGGAACACCACTAGTAACAGGTCTGCTGGTAGAGGTGGAATCATCAAGTATGACTGTATGCATTCTGTTGGTGAGCCATTTAATGACCCATCTAATGATGTATGGGTTAATCTCCAGATAGCTGAGTTTCTCATGGATTCCTGAATGGGGGATTGTGACAAAGCCACTGAAAAAGTCAAGATAGGCAGTATGTACTGATTTGCCTTCATCCAAGGGCTTTGGTGACACTCTTGAAGAATTCCACTAGGTTTAACAGGCACTATCTATCCTTAATGAAGTCACACTGGGTCAGGTCAAGAGGTTGAAGGTCAGCAATGTCCTTGCTGATAAGGTCTAAGATGATTCTCTCCATGACCTTACAGACATGGCTGGTCAGACTTATGGGTCTATAATTCCCTCTGGTCAGTTGAAGGAAGGGAAGTACGGTTGTTGTTTTCTACTCGGCCAGGACAAATCCAGTACTTAGTTTGTGGATGAAAAGAGTACCGCATGGTTTCGCTAACTCTTGCTTTACACTGTTTAGTAAGCAGCCTGGAATGTTATCCAGTCCCATAGAGGCTTTGTTTTTGGCCTTATCGAGTGTGGTTATGACATATTCTTTGGAGATAATAGATAGAGAACTGGTGACAGATATGCTTTGGGGCATGATTGCTGGAGCAGGGGTGTGAAATTTTTGCCAAACCTGTCTGCTAACAGGTTGCTGATGTCCCCAGTTTCAGTATGACAGGTTCCATTCACTATGAATCCAATGCAAAGCTGAAGGTTACACTTGAACATGGTCATTGAGAAGCACTGCTTTACATACAGTGGGAGGCAATAACAGAGGAGTGTGAGTTGCTGCTGGATATATCTGTCTCCCCTACATGTTCTGTTTATGGTATAGGGTAGGTTGAGAACACTGGCCCAAGTTATTCCTGTCCCATTTGATTTGCAGATGTCCAGTATTTCCAGTAGGGCAGGGTCTGAGACTTCTCTGTTGGTTAGGTGTAGATCACCTCTTAGCAGCTTGCAGGAAACTAAGTACAGTGACAGGTCTTGTAGTCTTTCCATGTATGTTATTTTTGAGGGCCTGCATTCTCTCAGTCACAAACCTCTATTTTTACTCCAATTGCTGTAGTTGTCTGGTGAAGTACAGACAGAAGGGAGCCTTGCACTCAATTAGTGGACTGATAAGGGTGAAGTACAATAGAACTATGACCTCCCTAGTCTTGGATGTGATGTTTATATGTATGATGTGCACAATGCAGAAAGTGTGTCTCACCACTATATACACATAGTGATGAGTGTAGATTACTATTAACATGTGTTCACAAGTCTCACAACACTGTGTTTGAGCTGAGAGGGGTGCTTTGTATGTCAAAATTAACAGGGGTACTTCATTGCCAAGGGGGACAATTAGGCATGTTTGCTGTAAGGTTCAGTCTGTGAGTTTGGCACCAATCATTTGTCTCTGTCAGCCCCTTCTGTAATATGTTATCATCACTGGCAGAATCTATATGAGTGTGTCCAATTAACAGTCATCTGCAAATGTGGTAAAGCACAGGCCACCTACTGTTGGCTGCACTTCAGGGAAGTAGTTTCCACACAGTTGGTGGCCCAGCACCGATTCTTCTAGTATTCTCCTGGTGAGTGGACTAGTGGTGGAGGTGTATTCCCAACTATGAGAGTCTGTGTTCTTTTAGTGAGCCAGTTTCCTATTCAGCTATTACTGTATGGCTTAATTCCCAGATGGGGTATTTTCACTATGAGGAATGGATTGGGGATATTGTCAAAGGCCTTGGATAACTGAACATAGGTGTTATGTCCTGCCATCCAAGTCTTCAGAGTCAGTATCAAAGAAGTCCATGAGGTTCAATAGGCAAGATATTTCCTTGACAAGCACAACATGGGTTGACTCAAGTGTGTTGAAGGTCAACTATGCCCCTGTGGATAAGGTCCATGTTGATCCCTTCCCTAGCCTTGCAGATAAGGCTTGTTATGCATATGGGTCAATAGCTGTAGTTCTGCATGTGCATTGCATATGACAAAATTTAATATTTCTTTCTGTAGTATAGGTGATATATGTGTGGAAAAAGTACTGAAACACCAGGGTTGCATTGCCTGGCAGGGAGCAACACGTGGCTGTATTTTAAGTATGTGAAATGCTGTGAGATAGAGTCTTTGTTTTTTTTAATTTTTCCATATGTAATGTCATGTTATACACAAGAAAAGGATAATAAACAGCAATAATACTTAATAATATGTAGATTTCCATTGTGCAACAATTAGCAAAGTGTATACCCATTTAAGATGCACCTGTTTGCTCACTGCTTAGCAGTATGCAAATGCAAGCTGTATTGCTAAAGTCTGACAGCTACTATTGAGTCTAGGAAACACATCTGCTACTTAATTGACTGTAGCAACATGTATTAATGTATTGATACTTTACTTTTTGGGGACATATGATACTGGGCTTGAATCCTTTTCTCTCTCTCTCTCTCTCTCTCTTTTTCTTTTCCTGTGTTTGCACACTGCACTGCTCAGGGCAAATATGGGAAATGGAGGAAAATTAATGTCAGGTTTGGCTGTGTTTATCTGGTGTGTGTGAAGCACAGTAGTGTGCATACTGGAACACAGGAGCAGACAGTACCCAGACATCCAAAAATATAAACTGGATGCATTTAATTAATACTATTGTTCATCACACAAACTTGCTAAGCAACGCTGCATGACAGTTATCAGTGAGACCTTAAGAATGAAAGAATGAATAGTAAAATAGGCAGTGTCATGTAATTAATCCTGTGGCAGCAGGTGTAAGTGTAGGGCTGGAGTACAGATGGTCTGAGATTCTAGTACATGGTGTGCAAATTTTGTCATACTGTTGCGACATTTCAGTTTATAGCAATGACCTGTACCATCGACAAGTATATTCTTAAACTTGTGGCAACAGCAGTAAGTGTTTGACTGCCATTCACATGGTCCTGGATTCAAATACAGCATATTCCATAAATTTTTATTGTTGTTCCGCTTCCCATTATAGTCACTCTCAGTTATAACACTTGACATAATGTAGCTGATATTAATTATATGTATGAGGGCTGAGACAGCAAGATTGTGTCAGTTATTGCTTTACTTATTTATCTGTGTATAACCACTTTTATCCCGGTCCCCTTCAATAAACACATCACACCAAATGACATTTGACGACCTTTATTAAACTTCCATAACATAACTTTGTCCACCGAATTCATTAATTACGACTAACCATAATATAGTTGATTCTAAACACAGCATGACATCCTTGTAATGTTAATCAGGGCAGCGTACCTTCTCACCCTGCCCAGTAAGCAGCGTCCATACTTCTGCTCACTTACTCTACTTATAGAGCTCCATCCTTGTAATATTAATCAGGGCAGCTGACCTACTCACCCTGTCCAATAAGCAGGGTCCATACCTCTGCTCACTTACTATACTTATGAAGCAGCATCTCATCTCACTTCATACCCCATTCCTTGAAATACCATCCACTAAATAAGCAGCATCCTTACCTCAGCTTGCTTATCTGTTCGGCAAACTTCCTCCAACTGCTCATTTTCCTTTCCTCAGATCCTTGGAATGAACACCCAGACACCTGAGGGGGAACAAAAGAGGGCAAGCCTATCCCTCTTCTCTGCCAACCAGCCTGACCAGGCTGTTCCCCCTTCCTTCTACCCAACATTGTTCAACCCACTACCTCCCATAAAGGGAAGAGTTAGGCCAACATATTTGGTGTACCATCATCTGTAAAGCACCTTCGAATCTTGTCATAAACTCACCTTGACATACCATCACTGAAACACTCCTTAATGAAACTAAATAAAGTAGGATTACCCGTGACCCCACTGTACCACTGGAATAAAAAAAAAAACTTCTATAACCCCTTGAACTTAAACCGACACCCAGTGAAGGACAACTGGTATCAAATCTCAAACCCAGGACCCTGTCTACTATAACATATCACCTTAGCATGCCAAACTACCCAGTTCTGGATGTGCAGTAACCCGATTACTGTAGAGAATAGTCTAACTGCAAAACTTTAACAACCTAACCCTAAGTGCCAGAAAACTAGCACCCCTTGACCTAGTTCCTGAAAACTTACCCTTGCCCCGCAATGAAGCACTCTATGTGCCCATCCATAAACACCCCCCACTTCACTCGTTACCAAATGACAATCTTAACTAGGACCCCAAGCCAGCCCCCTCAAAATGCAACCTCCCTACTCCCTTCCTCCTTGCAACCATCCTAACTAGAACACTCAAACTTAACTTAACTTAACTTAACTACTGCTTGACACTGGCCTTTCCCCTTGAAGGCTCTCTTCCCTTATGTTACCTATTCCTGTAGTAAGGCATTAAGACCTGACCTATGGCAGCCATATCCTGCAACCAAACTGCATTTAAACCTTGTAAAGAATGCACCCAATTTCTAAAATTACCCCAACACAGCCACCTACCTACCATACTTCCTAAACCCTACTTACAAAATTCACCCAAACCACATGTGAAATGATCCTTATGCTACTCTGTAAAACCTTAACCTACTATGTGACATTACCACTATCTACTTAAAGGACAAATTTGCCACCCCAAAGATGCCACCCATTAGGAACAACTCCGGCATCCTGTTGAACATGTCATTAGCCCTTCCCCTAACCACAGTTTAACAACTGGATGAGTAACTATAAACACACCAAGAGCTATAAAGTTTTAGCTTAAAAAGTTGCTGTGCTCCTGTGAATGCTGTGACACTACTTTTAATGTGGGATCCCAACACTCTACATAAACCTTCCCCACCGTTTCACCCTGGCCTCCCACCTACCTCTTCCTTACTTGCCCCCGTACCACCGCAATGCTCAGCTTCCACACTACCTGAACACAGTGCTCTAACGTGCCTTAATACTATGATTACTCAGACCCTCATTGTGTCCCACTCCAGTGACAAGGACATCCTTCTTATCAAAAGCATCACCTTTCAGATCCACTTTTCAGGCCACTGCACGATGCCTTCTGCACTTCAGCACTTTCAGCCAGTAACTGTTGTCCACTTGAGCTTCCCATGCGTAATCTCCTCCCTTGCCACTGGTTCCATCATCTGTGAACTCACTGTGTAGTGCCAGAACTGGTACTCATGACTCCACCATCTACAAAGAAAAGGACAAAAGTAAATCCTCTAAAATGGAAAGAGAAGGGTCCACCTTATACCCACCTATTCCAAATTATAGCAGCAGCATTCCTAAACACCCATCTGCAAGAGAGAAAAAGGGGTGCACATATAAATCATATAAAATACATAACACACATTCAAAAATATCTTCAAGACAGACTATCCCTAACCTCCCCCACTATGGCTGAGTTACAGCAGGCATGCGCCGTGAACAACAGCATAGTGAAAGCCTGCAAAACCACGAGATGTATTCTGCAATTACCTCGACCGCAGCCCCACTATAGGAGGGCATGAAACACCAGCTAGTCACCACCAATGCCCTCCAAGTGTGATAACACCCCCAACTTACCTCACAGGAAAAGCAACAAATGTCAAAAGACAAAATGTGTGCCCATCCTTCAACCTTACTTCCCAACCCTCCCCTTTGACAGTTAACTTTACCCGTGCCTGTGTGAGAGCACAGTCTGCAATATACCACTCAAGTGTACCTCATTACGAGGAACGTACCCTATTTGGGTTCTTAAAATCTTAATATTCCTCCAAGTTCCACATTGAAAGGGCCTGCGACACAATCAGTATTAGAAATTGAACTGATATCCATGGTAAATAGACTGAATCATATCAATTTATTAACAAATCTTGTTAATCAGCTGTTAGTATGTGCTCCACATTTTGCCCATTTGTTCCACATTATGAGGGCTGGTGTTTACTATTTTGGAAATAGAAGGTTGAGAGCTGTGGTCTGAATTAACCTAATCGAAGCTCAGCCAAAGTACCCAACCCACCAAAATGCCAGGAATAAGCCTACTGTCTACCTAATTAATCTTATTTGCAGAAGCTGTGAAACACCTCTAGTCCACAGAATTAACTACATATTTCAAACACCGGCAGTTCTAGTCTGTAGGAAATGTTACATCATAGTAGCTTTACTATACATAATACCCAAATAAACTATTCAACCTAGCAAAATTTGCTTCACAAGCCCCCACACAAATCAGTCCTCAAATCTGGAGCAACAAAACCCCTGCACCCAATCCTTATACAACAAATTATGAGTATATCCTCCATTAGTTCACCGCTAAACTGAGGCAAACACTATAGCTTAGCATCCGCCATTTTATTTCTGTAGAAAATGACAAAGTCCCATTTCACATCTCAAATGACTATACCAACTGCACTGATTGTCATCAAATTCATTTTAGATATCTACTTTATCAACCAATTCCGCTGCATGGCACCACCACCAGACCCTTGGCCGCATACCCCCACCTGAAGTTTTACTCTCGGGGCCTCATCTGAAAATGAGAAATGAGTGTCTCATGACCCATTTGGACTGTCCCAGTAAACAAATGTCAGATAGCTAAATAAATAAATAATTATTTTGATGGTTGTTAAATGGGTGTTTCTAACTATTCACAAATTTTGTCACTGTATGAAACCATAGTATGATCATACATTGGTTATAATTTAATTGTCTGTATTGACTACAATACTAGAAAATGTTAAAAAAAAAGTTTAATGCAAATTAACTAAAATATGTTAAACATTTGAAGGATTTGGAACACTGAATTCAAACTGCTTATGGTTTTTATTTTAGTGCGCCATCCCATATTTTTAAGCCCTGTTTTACCGAGATTCGATACCAAGACTGCAAGGCACAATATGCTACTTAAAATGTAAACCCAGATTAAAAGGAAATTTCTATTACTCAAACTATGTCTTATCCTGAAATTTGGTTATTGGAAAACTGATTTTAAACTAGATTTAATAAATACACCGATAAGTACAATTGGGACACCTCTTTGTTTTCACATTTGGTCTGTGTAGACAGCCCTAATTTTATTTAATTTAATTATTTCCTCACATGTAAATCTGTATAAGAGAAAATGCTGACCTTTGATACTCCAGGTTTAAAAAGTAAATACCCATACTTCAAGAGGGTGATAAGTAGCAGGAGCAGCAATTGAGTTGCTTTGTTTGTGTCTGTGTAAATTGTGCGTTACAGTCAGTGTGCCCCCTTATTTGAGTCTTAATTTCTACACAACGAACAATGCAAAAATGTGGGTAAACATCTGGTGGTCTGACTAATGAAAATAAATAAGCAATACCGATCCCACACTCAAACTTGACTTAATGAATCCAAATATTTGTTCTTCACATTCTTAATACAGTTATTTATAGAAACCTGAATTTCACACCACCAAACTAATATGCAACTGACTTCTGTTTCATGGTCAATCAGGTTTCCTTTCTTCCAGGGCACAGTGCCTTTCAAGATGAACTCCATTACTTTAAAGGTTTGAAAAGTTCTCCCACAAAGTGAACGACTGTCTCAAATGAAGACATATTTGTTTCTTTTCAGTCTATCTTATCCTTTTGTTTTGATGTATTCTGGTGCACAGTTTTAATCAATTACCAAATTTCTGTACATACAGCTTTGATATCCAGGGGCACCGCTTTGTCTTCAAGACAGGGGTTAGTCTTTTGCTGCTGCTGGGATAAAGCAGCTCCTGCAATGTCTTTACCTCTCCAATACCAACATTCTGCCCATCACCTCGGAAAGGAGCAGTAAAAACATTTAGGCCTGCAACCTCCCTAGTCACGTCATGTGCACGCCTGACCAACGGCAATCACTTGCTGACAACTCACAGCCCCAGAAACTTGTCTCCTTCCTATATCGAAGTTGGCAGAAGCAAACAAATAAAATCTGCCAATAAAGTATGTAAATAGCAACAAATGTGCTGAACGAGAAACAACCTTCCACTAACTCACATTTAGTACCTCACAACCTCCACATCACAAAACACAGCCAAGAATCAAGCTAACAGCTGTGGCCAAGTCGCAATCCGTTACCACTTTCCATGCTGGCCGAAGTTGTACCAATTCAGTATCACAACTCCCTTCCTACACACACTTAACTACCTTACAAGTTCTCTTTAACAAATGTGCTCAATAAGCAGTGTTTGGGTCCAGTAAAGCACAGAATGCACACTGACATGCAAAGCCTGCAAAACCCACCATCACCAAGTACATCAAGCAGCCAGGATGAAAGCCAAGGAAACAATGAACCACCAAGGCAAGCAACCAAAGCACCAGGAAATCCCCCGCAAAACTACAAACCCATGAAACAGCAGCAAGGCATGTCCATGAATATCCTGTCCACAACTCCCAATAGGGAAGAAAACAGGATCCTTTTTTTTTTTGAAGGCAAAGGCATGGAAGGGAAATATTGAAAGTACCAAGCACCTATTTAATCTCCTACACTAGCGAACCCCCCCACAGAGCCCATTGAACTTTCCCTAAAGCTCACATCCCAAAACATTCATGTCTACCTCATTTCAAGCCTGCACTTCCCATAGCCAAACCAACAAACCCCCTTTGACAATTATCTGCAGAAAGCTTAATACCCCAAAGTACCAATTCTCACCCATACCCTTTTATTTTTCCTCTTCTATACAAGACTATCCTACTCACCTCAGACCTACCACGTTCTCTACATCACCATCAACCCCAAGTCCTACCTGGTCACTAAAGCTCCTACTGGTCATCTCGGACATAATCCTGCTCTGTACCAAGTTCATGCCAAAATGTGATTGCTTGCCCAGCTACATTTGTCTAAACCCCTTAAGCCCCTCCCCATCCTTATCTCATTTCCTCCCAGCCATCACTGTCTCCACTTAACCCTTTCACCTCCACAATTCACTTAACTCCCACTAATATCAACCTAACCCCCTCATGAAGATATCCCGGGACAACTTGGTTTGTTGCCAGACTTCATTTATTATCAAATGTATGGCTGTCGGTATACTGTGTACTACGTTTCTGTAAGTCTAGTTCTGCTCTCTGGACTGGCATGATCTTCATATTGCATTAACACACACACACACACACAAGTGCCTGTACATCAAATAACCTTGAAATTGCATTGCTTGCCACTGTTGTGCACCACTTACCATCGTGGACTGTGTTTGCACAATGGAGCACAGAGAGCAACACTTTCAAACAGTGTGCATACTCCCAGTAAACAAGATAACTGGAAATGGTGGGAAGCCATTAGTCTCCATTGCACTTGATCCATGGAAGATATGGCAGGCATTCTTGGAGAGGGTGTGAGATTTAGGTTTCAGAGATGGGATGTCCAGGAGTCCAAGATTTTTGTTGGACTGCTAGTGAAACCCCACAGTGCCAGGTTGCTGCAGGAGGACTATTCTGGGTCCCAGTATAAGTCAGAGGCTTGGGATAGTTTGGCCCGGGCTGTAACCAGGACCCCCATTATTCCCCACACTGGTGACCAATTTAAACACCACTTTGGTGACCTGCGTCAGAGGAAGAAGGGTACCCTTGATGCTTGGATCAAGGAATTTAGGACTGAGGACATCCCGCAGATCTATAAGTATCAACTGCAGAGAGTACTTGTAAGGCTTAAAAGCCGAATATACGCAAGACTGGTATTCATGATGTCATTCTGTTCTGTTCTGACTTTTTCCACAATTGCAAAGAGAGGCAGTGCAATGTTAGGATCCATGCCACTAAATTGGTGAGGATGAAGGAGGCATGTGGTATGTATGCAGCAGAAGAATAGGTAGTGTTATTGTAGCATTAAAAGTTAAAAATAGCCATTTTGTTATTTTCTACAGTTGTATCAAACTGAGCATGCATTAGTCTGTAGCACAAACAGTGATAGTTTGTTTGGTATTTTGTACAGTTGTATCAAACTGAACATGCATGCACATTCCAACTATAAATGCAAGTATGCATGGTTTAGTCTGTAGCACACACCAAGAGTACAATATTACACTTTATTGAGAGGGGCTGGGTTCAAATACCACACTTCCCAACTATATAATACGTGTTAATTCTTCAATTATGTTTAACTTAAAGGTTTAAAGTAAAAGCTCCATACTAGGGGCACACATGCCTTGCTGTAAACTGTAATCTGGATAATAGGAACACACACATGTGCAATATTTGCACATGTAAAGGAGTACTTGCTCCAATCTGTAGTATAGTGTGCATCTGTTAGGAGCTGCTCATCTTAAAAGTAATAAGTTATCTGTTAGGGGGTGGTAGTCTTAAGAGTAAAGGTTAAGATAGAGTCAAATAATTGTATTAATGCATTGTATTTTACATGTGAAGGTACAAATCTTATCTCTTTTTTCTTTCACTCAATCCCTTATCTCTTTTTTTGTTTATTTTATTATGTATTGTCAAAATGTGTCCATGTCATCCATATGTACCACATCATGAAATGCTCCACTGCACAGTGAGGTAGGCCTGCCCCACAGGAACCACCTGTCCCCACTCCAATGGCTCAGCACCATTGCCCAGCAAGTCTGGGAACTGACTTAGTAGCACAAGCTTTGCTGCTCCTGCAGTACTTGCCCCTTAAGTAGTTCTACCCCAGAGGATAGGCCAGTGGTTCCCTCCGGGAGCAGTTGAAGTGGTGGTGAGTTTATCACCCATGTTGAACTGACCAGGATGGTGCATAGGGTTGTTCATCACACTGTTGGTGCATGCCTATGCCAGATGGAGGGGATGCTCTCCATCATTTTAAGAAGGACCAGTAGGAGGAGAAGGAGATGTTGAGAACTCCATCCATTAATGGAGTGAGATGACATGATGGCAGTCCTATGGCTGAGGATTCCATTCTCACTGTTGATCAGCTTGACTTCCATGAGTCCTGGATGTCCCTACCCTCACCCCATCCTTGGTGTCCACTGACTTCTTGTGTCCATCACAGTCTCTGTGTCTTGTCTTGTTTGTCTTGTCTGTCTGCAGTTGCTTCCTCATATACCTAACTTACTAGACCCAGACATATCTACGTCCCTTCCTCAACATCCCTCTCTTGAACTCACAAAATCACATCAATCAAGGTGACTGCAGATACATTTCAGCAGATGTCAGTGCAGCTGACATAGATTCTTTATTAGTGCAGTTATAACATTGCTGTATGAGGGTACAAATAATGTTAGTAAACTGTCTGATTAGCAGTAATTCATGAAAAAAGCAGCTGGTTATAACAAAAGAGAAGTAAACTTCTGGTTAAACATTGTCAACATGGCAACGCTAACATTTTAGTTTAGACCATTTAAGTTTTCATGTTGACAGCGAAACACACCCATTGTTACACATACAGACTGCAAAGTCTGTAGATGTTCACACAGACACATTAAGTTATTAACTAGTCTCTTAAAACACAGAAAGATTATTTTCTAACTTTTTATTAAATTTAAAAAGAAAATGAAATCAAGATATAACATTTAACAAAACAAACAATCAAAAAACTATATACGCAGTATATAGCAAAAATTTATAATAAACAAAGACATTGATAAATACTTTCCCAATAAATCTTGAAGTTTTTGCCATGATAAATATTACTGCATTAGCTGTTTAGAATCTTTCTGTGTTAAATCTTTAAGGAGAACATCAAATAAAAACAGAAAGATTCTAAACAGCTAATGCAGTAATACAGAAACAAGGTACGCCTAATTTAAAAATTTATAACACCACCCAAAAATGTCTAGTAAGCAAACTAGATTATTTGGTTTGGCTGCAGTAACAAAAATAGACATTGGTATGAACACAGGCATAATGCAGAGGTATGCAGAATGCATCAACATGAAGCTACAAGCAGCAAATTTCCCACATCTGAGTAATAGTTGGGAGCTTATTATCTGATGTATGTCAGCAGTAGGCATGAAGCTTTGCACATAAGCACAATAAAGTATGTCTGACAAATATTAATGAAGAAATAGAATCCATTAAGTTTAGTTTTGCCTGGGCCTTGTGTTGTAAATGGACTTGTTTATGTAGCTGACATTTCTTATAGTCTTAACTGCAGATATCAAAATTATTAGCAAGCTACTGTTTGCACAGGCTGTCTGACCATATCTTTAAATTAGGACATAGTAGTAAAAACGTAACTGTTGTTGTTAAGATATATTGCCCCCTTTGTAATATGATGTACTAACTAATGAGGAAACTGCATAAAAATGCACAGCATAAAAAACTGTGATATAAATGCAATTAAGTTTTATTGGACTGCTATTTTAAAAGACTAGTGCCACAGCTAAAATGTTTTATTTGGAGTACTGGAATAAATTATTACTAAATTATATATGAAAATTATTTATAAACTGACTAGTAAAATTAACATTTGATAACACATTACATTCACTGCCTTCACCCTAACAATTCAGATGTTAAAAGACAAAGCTTCAAAATAATTGAACACATTAAAACAACAATAAATACACAGAGCAGGCTTGACATACATTAAAAACTATTATATTTCACAAAATAATTATAC